>NC_058130.1:528169031-528291818 GCF_016433145.1 Gracilinanus agilis
CCAGTGGCAAGAGGAGGTGCTGGACCAGGGGGCAAACTGTGTATTTATTGTTGTTCTCCGCCCTCCCCCTCCCCTCCACACCCTTCCCCACCCCAACCACACCCCATCCCCATCACCACCTTATTCCCCCCCATTACTCCCCCCTCCCCCACCCCTGTTTGCCAGGTTGGAGGAGGGTTTAAAGCCAGGTGCGCTGAGGCAGCTCGCCATGTCCAGATCCGGGGACAGGACCTCCACCTTCGACCCCAGCCACAGCGACAACTTGCTGCACGGCCTCAACCTGCTGTGGAGGAAGCAGCTGTTTTGCGACGTGACCCTCACCGCCCAGGGCCAGCAGTTTCACTGCCACAAGGCCGTTCTGGCCTCTTGCTCGCAATACTTCCGATCCCTTTTCTCCAGTCACCCCCCTCTCGGGGGAGGGGTCGGTGGCCAGGACGGCCTGGGGCCCCCCAAGGACCCACAGCAGCAGCAGCAGCAGCAACAGCAGCAGCAGCAGCAACAGCAGCAACAGCAGCAGCAGCAGCAGCAACAGCAGCAACAGCAGCAGGAGGAGCCGGGGACTCCTTCCTCCTCCCCCGACGACAAGCTGCTGGCCAGCCCACGGGCCATCAACAATCTGGTGCTTCAAGGCTGTTCGTCCATCGGACTACGCCTGGTGCTGGAGTACCTGTACACGGCCAATGTGACCCTCTCTCTGGACACCGTGGAGGAGGTGCTTTCGGTCAGCAAAATCCTGCACATTCCCCAGGTCACCAAGCTGTGCGTGCAGTTCCTCAACGACCAGATCTCGGTCCAGAACTACAAGCAGGTGTGCAAGATCGCCGCGCTGCACGGCCTGGAGGAAACCAAGAAGCTGGCCAACAAGTACCTGGTGGAGGACGTGCTGCTGCTCAACTTTGAGGAGATGCGCGCCCTGCTGGACTCGCTGCCGCCCCCCGTGGAGTCGGAGCTGGCGCTTTTCCAGATGTCCGTGCTTTGGCTGGAGCACGACCGGGAGACCCGCATGCAGTACGCGCCCGACCTCATGAAGCGCCTCCGCTTCGCCCTCATCCCAGCCCCAGAGCTGGTGGAGCGGGTCCAGTCAGTGGATTTCATGCGCACCGACCCGGTCTGCCAAAAGCTGCTGCTGGACGCCATGAACTACCACCTGATGCCCTTCAGGCAGCATTGCAGGCAGAGCCTGGCCAGCAGGTAAGAGACAACAAAGGGAAGGGAGGTGGGGGAGGAGGGAAGCTGAGAAAACCCTGGTAAGAGGGGAGGGGTGCCAGTGAGGAGAGAAGGGTGTTGGGTGAATAGGCTTATTCTTGGATAGGCTTAAAATGCAAACACACAATTAAGAAGACATTTCTTCTGAAAGTTAATTTCAGTATCCCCGAAGGGTCAAAAGAGAGCTAGAGGACTTGCAGCCCAGTATAACCTAAATTCCCATTTCCCAATAAAATCAGGCATGGTGGGTTCATAGACTAACTATGACACAGGCAGATGAGTGGGGGTGCTGGAGCTGGGGCAGTTAAAAATGATGCATGTGCAGAGCTCCTTGGTAGCCTCTATAGTTAGCACCCCCTCCAAGTCCAATTATAAGCTGCCTGCTTCCTTGAGGGAAGGACTTCAGTAATGAGATGTCCCCCACCCCCACCCCCACCTCCCTTCCTCTTGCAGTCTTAGTTGGGTGATCAGAAGCGCTGGAGTGTTGCTGGGATTCAAGGAGAGCACCGCTGTTCTCCCTGTCAGACCCTCAAGTTTTTTGGTAGTTGATATTTGTTCCCTTTCAAGGTTATAATTACTGAGGTGCTTTGTCTGTAGTGATGCTGCTGGAAGCCCTGTCATTCATCTGCCCAGGAAAACTTTTCCATCTTATGGAAATCCATTCTTTTTGCTTTTAAAGAGGGCGCACACCAACAGATGTTTAACCTGAAAGGGTTAATTGGCTCCCTGTGCCGGCACCATCCATCTAGAGGGTTAAAATGGAACAAAATTATCAGGCAGACACTAGATTTGTTGGGCAAGAGTTAGTGTATGCTTGATCTGAAGTCACAAAGAAGTTGTCGGGTGGGTTGTTCTTGTTTATAATGGTGTTGTATGTTGCCAACAGGATTACATTTCAAGGGCCAGGGAGGGAAAAATAATGTCTATTAAAAACACAGTTATGGGTAAAAGATTCTAAGAATAGGCAGCCATCACTTGCTAGCTTCAATTTTAAAACCTTGTTATGAGTCTTGGCAGAGGGCTTTTTGTTGTTGATTTTAAAGAAAAAAATGCTTTATGTTTACATGCTAAGCCATTAGTGATTTAAAATACCAAAGCAGGCCAGTCTAGTCCACCTAAATGTTAAGTGAAAGTATTGAAAATCCACTCAAATGTTCTTTTACCAGGGCAATCTCTAAAAAGGTGCTATCTACTTGATATAGCCCTATAAGCTTACCCGTTTGTGTTCTAGCCATGGTTGCTTGTATCCACTTCATAATCAAGGTTTCTAATACACATTATTTTTTCAGAGTTGCTTTTTTTTACAGCTATGATAAAAAAAAAAAAAGGGTGGGGGGAGAACCATGGCATGGGAGTACTTAAACTGGGAAGTATTTATACTTGCAAATCTCAGAAAACTGTAGGTAATTAATTAATTAATTAATTGTGAGGTCAAAGTGTGGAAGTGAGGATGAAAATCATAGCAAGATGGCTTGCACCTAGACTTATGACTAATGAAGAAATAGAGTACAAATTCAAAGAAAACATGTTTATTTTTGTTTTGTAAGAGTTTCTCTTTTGTCCAGAGGGCAGAATACCATAGATTTTCTGTGGTGGCCTAGTATTTCAATATCAAAAATTTTTGAGTTTTCAGTCCGCATTTTAACTTTTATCTTCACTAAAGGGTCATTGTACTTAAAATCAGACCACCAAACGTGTTCACATTCTAGGTTCAGATAACATTGTCCTTCAGTCCTAGTCACAAACCAAGACACTAAGACATAACCTTTATAAATTTAATATGCCCTCAGAAAAGAACCAAATGGATATAGAAAATGCCTTCTAGCATTTCACCTCTTCCCATGAGTGTCTTTGAATAATGTACTTTATTTTTTAAAAGACCACGTATAAAAAGAAATAGTGAGACTTTTCTGTGGACTTTCTCTCACTAAATATGACCTAGAATTCAATATTCACAACAGTTGACTTTCAAAACGTAAAGTCCACTACCTATTTCAGTTGAGATTCTGCACACCACCTGGGCATGCTGGGGCTTGAGTCCTGGTGGATTGCTAAGATACCAGGCTGTCTGGTTCAGTGAAGATACCTTCCAGCTTCACTGGTCCATATCATTTGAAGGATATGTAGTGGTGTTCTGACCACTGAATGCTTACAAGTGTCATGGATGCTGTAAGAATCTGATACTCTTGCCGTAGGAAGGAAACTGTATTTTCCTTTAAAGGAATAAGGTGCAGGGGAGGAAAAAAAATCTCTTTTCATGTCGACCCACACTGTTGATTCTATACTAATGTAATTTTATTACTTCATGGTAGCTATTAAAAACTGGTAGTTTTAAATTTTTTTTCAGAGAACCAAATATTTAATAATATATTTTTATTTACGATATTGAAAAATGATTTAACAGTGAAGTTCTCAGCATTAATATAGACTGAGTTGCAGCTTTTAGAATTTTATCTACTCTGTTCCTTCATCTGTAGCATATTAACTTGCATTGTCAAGACCTCAATTCTGGTTTACAGGAAAAATGTTTTCATAACAGATCTAATCATATTTGAAATGAAATTATTTTTATTTAAAGATATTCTTTAAAAAAGAAAAAAAGCACCTTAGTCATGATTTGAATATTTATGTGGCATTCCAAATGTGGTATATGGAAGTTTCTGAAATCCAGAAACTGAAGTAGAAAATTGAATCTGACTGGTCTGTTGGGCCAAATGCACGATGTGAATAAATATCACTTGAAAAGTAAATTGACTTTTTAAAAAATCATATGTTGTTTTCTGGACTTTAAGTACAATGTAATAATATCTTGCCAATACAGTAATAAAGACATTCTTAGTATTCTTTTCAAGATAATTATGACTTTACATTTTAATTAAAATACCTACAAAGGAAACACAACTCATAAATATAGAGGCTCATTATTGCTTTACTTACATAGGTTTAATAAGTTTGTGGCTCTGAGTTAGGTTAATGATGTCAAAAATGAATAAAGGCCTATGAGTATATTCATCAATTCAGTCAAATTATATACATTACTCAGATATATGAATGGCAATAAAGGAAATCATTTTAAAGTTTTCCTTACTATTCCCTAGAAGAAAAGCTGAATTAAGGACATCAGGACATCTTGAAAAGTTTCTGACAATACCATTGATATTTAGACTCGAAAAGTAATTTTTATAAAATTTTTATTATAAAAATAATAAAGAAGTCCTATGGAAAACTGTATAGTACATAAAAATTTTAATAAGCTTTTCATTCTAAATACACCTTGAACTTAACTGAAAGTTCTTTACTCATTTACTTTTGGGGGGGGAAAGTCAGTATTTTCCTCTAATACTAGCTTTAAAAATTATGACACAAAAGCATTTTGATGAGTTTAGAATATTAGAATTTCCAGACTATTCTTCAGCTAGAAGAAAGTATGTTAGAACACATAAT
Source organism: Gracilinanus agilis (assembly GCF_016433145.1). NCBI lineage: Eukaryota > Metazoa > Chordata > Mammalia > Didelphimorphia > Didelphidae > Gracilinanus > Gracilinanus agilis. The sequence continues at coordinate 528,173,682 of NC_058130.1, forward strand.
CAATACAAAATTCCCAAAGTTACACTTCATGGTAGTTTGTTTTTATATATTCTGATGAAACTTAGCTAGGAGATTACCTTTTGGAAACCATCTATCTAGGAGACTAGATTTTCTTTTCAAATTTTAAGCCATGAAGTAATCACAATTGTGTTTTTGAAGGCCACCTGTCACTATTACTATTTTGTAAGGAATGTAGGCTATCTCCCTACAAAGATTTCACTTCATACAGAGTATACTCTATGTGAACACATCCAAGAGGAAATATTGCACAAGTTGCTGGGATAACCTCTGTATAAACATCAGGGGTGCTGATAATCTAGCTGCTAGAGTGATGCTTCAGTGGCTTAAGATGTCACTAGATAGTATCCTAAGATCCCTGCCTAGCTCAGTTCAGAGTTGCTGAGTTTGGTGTGTTTAAAGGACGATAGGCTTAAACAAGAAAAGTGCTCATTTAAAATTCAGACATAGCATTTTCCATTGATCCTGGTCTTACCAACCCATTAGGTATTTTAACAATGCAAACTAAATGTCATGTTTATTATACATTCTCTAAACTATTAACCCTCTACATTAGTTTGATCATCTCAGATATGAAGTTAATAACTAGTAAGATTTTTATATCAAAACTGACTAAATTCATTCATATAAAATTGTCTATTGCCTGAAATAATATTGATTACAAAAATGTATCACAGGTGTGGGATGCCAATTTTTTCATATTCTTCCAAATTGATTGAAATGGAATGGGCATAAGAACTGAGAGCTATTATCATTTTATATCTTGAAAATGACTTGCAGACACAATTCGGAACTGGGATTAAGATTTCATATGTGTGTTTTTTCTTTTATCTTAACAAAGTGATACTCACTTGCTACCTCATAAATACATCACTAATCAATGAATTTTCTAATCTAAAAAAGGGGGGGGCAATAATCTTATCATCCTTAGCTCTCCTCTCTCTCCAAAGAGAGGTTATAAGAATTAACTAGCTAAGGAACCAATTCTCCACAGGAGGCTTTGTTTGATCATCTTGCTGCTGGAAGGGCAACTGAAGCCATCCATAGTCAATTCTAAGGTTGAGTCCAAGTGGTAGATAAAAATTGGTATCTCCCTTCAGTGCTAGAAGAGGAAAATACAATTTAAAATTATTTTATTTAGAAATCTTTTGGGAGATATTAGAGGGTGAACTGTCCCATGTTTAAAAGAAGAATCTCCACTAATATTATTATATTTTTTACAAAAAAGCCAAAATGCCAGAGAGAATATCTTCAATGTATTTTTTCTAAATGCAAAGTTAAGTTTGCAAGTTTAAAACTGACAGCAAAGACTAAAGATCAAGATTTAGCTAATAATTTTTATTATTATCTAATTGAAACAGTGAAGAGGTCACTTTTTCAAAACTGTAAAATGTAAAGGCAGTTAGTTCCATGCCACACATTTCCTGAAAATAGGGGAAGAGTTGGATAAGAAGCCCACAGTACTCTGCTTCGGGAACCTGGCAAGTGTGCTGAAGTAGTTGGAGATTTACCTCAAAGGAGGTGATAATGTGTTGTAGGGATAGGGGAGGGAGGAGGTACCTTTTGATTTCATAGTCATTGGTTTCCATATTTCAGTGATCACTAAAGTTCAAATATTTATTTCTATTACCAGTCAGCTAAATCAATTATCTAAATGAAAAGGTGAAAGAGATCTTTACCTCCCCTTAAGCCCCACCCTATATCCTCAACTTCTTTGTTGCTTAAAACATCTGAATTCCTAACTCCTAATTCAATTGATTGAGTTGATAGAAACACCTATTCCTTTCTTGTCAATATACAGTATTAGGTCCAAGTATGATTTGGATCAAAATTTATGATTCATTTCATTCCAGAATGAAGAGGTAGAATTGAGGCATTGTTTCTACATACTTTAAATACATGTTGTATTTATTTCAATTATATAAATAATGATGGTAGAGTATAGATTGGTTTTGGTTTTTGTTCATTTTGCTTTGCCTGGAGTTTCTTTTGTGAGAACAAATCCGAACATTTTTATAACTGCCTTGGTTCTTTCTTTGTTCTGCGTTGTATATAATCAAAGTAGTTGTTTTTTTAAAGGCATAACAGAACTTATTGTCTTACCTTTGATTTTTTTTATCATTTTGACAATAGTCGAGTCAATAAATATTTTATTAAGCACTTTATGTCAGACACTGTGCAAACTGCTAGAGATAAAAAGAAATCATAAGACAATCTTGGCCTTCAAAGAGCTCACAACTCTAATAGGGGAAGGCAACCCAGGTTCATAGAGGCCATCCACCTTCGGGGCATGATGTAGTCCTGCAGTAGGGGTAGGAAGTGTTCTGAGGAAGTGAGATTTTTCAGAGTTGATTTCATCTTGTAGGACAATGAGTTTCTGGAGACCATGAAATCCAGGAAAATAGCAAAGTGGGAAGTAATTAAGTGAATTCTCTGGTCGTCCTTCTTTAATGTTGAAATATCTGAGAGGATCTTTCTAATATCCACTCTCTACTCTCTCCATTCAAAGACAGGGAAGGGCCACAGAAGCAGGGAACACATGAAGAGGTATGAGTTTCAGAGCTGATTTCAACTTGCAGAAGAATAAGTTTTTAGAGATTCCGAAGTCTAGGAAAACAAATTTTGCAGATTTCAACAAACCTAAAAACATTATCACCCAATTCGATATTGTATTAGGGCATAAAACCTCCTTTCCAACTTTTCTTCAGGCTGTAAAGTGTTAAAAACACATTTGCGGAATTCATGTTCCAGGCATGGTTTTCCTCACCATACTTACCCATTCATTGGCACTGAGGACATAGATAAGTGGATGCTAAGATTAGCCACCAATGCACTTTCTGGCTTGTTGAAAACAAAATGAGCCAAAATGTTTAGAGCACTTAATCAAATCAGTTGAATAATTCTATAAGCATTTTCTATATCTGCTACAGGGAAGAGTATTATACTAAATGCCAGGAAGACAAAGACAAAATGAAAAACCAGAATAGTCTGTAACCTCAAAGAACTTATATTCTCTGGAGGGAATCTTTGATGAAAGGAAACAAGAGCTGTTGGTTTAGGTCTCTGTTGGAACCCTTCAAAGACTTGAAGCTTGAGTTTTGACTGAGGATGCCAGTCATCCAGGTTTTTTAGGGATAGGGTATTAGGTTGGTATTAGTTACATTTCTTGGAGAATAGTAAAGAGAAGGCACCTGAATAGTTAGCTAGCTGTTCATGTTTCCAATTTGCCTTCATCTTGAGAGATTTAAAAAGTAGTCACAGGGATAGGATTGAGAAATAAAATAGAAAAGCTATAGGATAAGCTCACTTTAAATCCACTGGTTCTATTATCAGAATTCTAAAATGACGTTTCATTCAGGTAGTATTTTGTATATTTAGAGTTTTTATTACTATATAGTAAGATTGTGCCCAATTGAAAAGTATTTCATTTATAAGGTCATATTAGCAATTATATGTTTGGTTAACTAAAAATGAGACATTTTCTGTATTCTGCCACTCTTGGAATTTTCAGAAAACAAGTAACTTGTCCTTGAAACTCCTGTTTGCTGCTTAGAAAATACATAATGTTTATGGCACTACGGTTGACTTTTTTTAAAGCTTCAGATTATACTGTTGCTATGTGGATAAGGAAATTTCAGCTAAGTGAGACTCTTCTAAGTTTAAAGATAATAATAATAGCTAACATTTATATAGTGCTTACTATGTGCTAGGCATTGTCCTAAGCACTTTACAATTATTATCTCATTTGATCCTCACAACAACCCTGAAAGATAGAGGCTATTATTATTCCTATTTTATAATCAAGAAATCTGAGATCAATAGAAATAATGGTTTTTAAATCTTTACCATTGCCCTTTCTTATAAATAACTTCTCAGTTATTTATGAAGCTGAAGTATGAAGAACTAGGGAGAAGCTAAAATAGTAAGAAAAGGAAAAATGAGAAGATCCAAAGAAAAGACCCATTATCAGTAAGTGAAATAATGAGGATGAGGTACAAAAGAGATATCAATTAGTCAGGAAGCATTTATTAAGATTTACAATGTACCAGTTACCATACTAGATACTAAGCAAACAAAGAAAAAGTGAAAACACTCCCAGGCTTCATAGAGCTTATATTCTAAAGGAGGAGATAATATGTAATTCTACTGGGGTGGTTGTACACACCTACTTTGATAGACTTTGTGTCAATTTTGCATAAAATATGTACAGAATGGGTATATCTACTTTGTATAAAATGTGTATAAAATGTATAGAATGGATAAAAGGTAACTGTAGAACGGCAGGCACTAGCAGCACCCTGGAGGCCAAGAAAGATCATCTGTAGAAGGTTATGCTTGTCCTAGACCTAAAAGGAAGCAGGAGGCATAGCATAGAGGGAAAACATTCTAAGTATGAGGGGCAGCCAGTGAAAAGGCTATGATAGATAGATAGATAGATAGATAGATAGATAGATAGATAGATAGATAGATAGATAGATAGATAGATAGATAGATAGATGTGGATCTGTGATGTAGCATTTTGTGTGAGGAATACTAAGTAGGACAGAAAAACTAGAAGGTAAAACGTGTGAAGTGGAGGCATATGAAAGAAGACTAGAAAGGTAGCAAAGGTCCCAGATGGTAAAAAGCTCTAAAAGATAAATCACAGAATTACAATTGATTCTGGAAGTGATAGAGTCACTGGAATTTACTGATGAGTAGGAGACGTGAGAATTGCACCTTGGTAAAATTACTTTGGCAGCTATATAGGGGAGAAAATATAGTAAGACTTGAAATTAAGACAGTACTAATTTTTGGTATTACAATAAATAGTAAACTAAGGTAAAGAGAGAGAAGAGAGACAGAGACAGACACACACACACATACAGAGAGAAAGACAGACAGACAGAGACAGAGAGACAGAGAGAGGGGTAAATATGAAAAGATTTGACAATTGGTTGGAAATAGGGGGTGAGGGAAGAGTAAGGAGTTGAAAATGACACCAGGGTTATCAACCTGGGTAACTGGGAGGATGGTGGTACCAGAGTACTTTAACAATAAGAGGAAAATTCAGAAGAAGGATAGATTTGGTAAGTCTATGGTATATCCAATTTAAGGTGTAGACATAAAGAAATGTAGACTACAGCAGCTGCATAGTACTTATTGCCTTTCCTTTTCCATGTATACTTGCTATATCAGCAATCTCCACCCAACTCCAAATGTTAGCTCCATGAAGATAGAAGCTATTTCATCATTGTCTTTGCAGTTTTAGCATCTAACATAATACCTTGCATTGTTATGTGCATGTATGTATTTGTGCAAATATTGTTAGTGAGAATTGGAGAACCAGTGGAAGTAGAATCAAGTCGAAGGAATGACATAGTTAGACCTGCACTTTAGCAAGATCATTTTGGCATCTGTACAGAAGTAATTCATCTCGTGTCCCTAGACATAAACTCTTCCATAAAGGGAACTTCCAATGAAGCCATTCCCTCTACCAAGTAGGGAATTTCCTATTAAGAGATTCCCTCTACCACTCGTTTTCTATCATCCACTGAACTGTATTGTGTTTCATCTTACATACAGTAGACACTTGATAAATGTTAGTTGAATTAAGCTGGGAATCGAGGATAACAGATTTTGAGCTATAAAAGAACTATAAGATCTTTTAGTCATAGGTTTAAAATGACAGATTTAGATCTAGAAGGGACATGAAGGTATCAAGCCTAGTTCCTTCATTTCACTGTTGAGGAAACTGAGCCCTAGAGAAACTAAGTGATATGCTGAAGGCCACAAAGGCAATAAGTGGCAGAATCTGTACCTAGGTTCTCTGATTCCATATCCAGAAAGAACTGATTTCATTGCACCATGTTACCTCCTAAGAAAATCACCATATAAACACATATGCATACATACATACATACATACATACATACATACATACATACATACATAGAAACTAAAGGGTTAAGGGAATGAAGATCATAAAAAGAAGAAAAATTAGAAATGAGAAAAGACTAGGTGAGGATATGCATAAAAGTCCTTTAATTCTACATACAGTAAATATATATTTAGCCACTATTTGACTGGCCTATTAGTCATAGTATTTATTTGGGGAAAACAAATACTTTGGAGAAGGATTCCCTGAAGGAACAAAATTTCAACAGTGACCTCTAAGTCAATTGCAAATATTTCACAAAGATCATAACATAAGAAAGCAGTTTAAGAAGGGTCAAAGGTCAATTAGAAGAACATAGGATGCAAGGCTGCTTTTAACCTAAAAGCTTTCATATTGCCTCAATGTCTTATTAGGTTGGCAAAAGAATTGGAGGAAAGCTACAAAACTTCCTAAGACCTTTCCAAATGGTTCCCCTATTTTAGAATCTTGTCTACAAGGTGTGCTTCTGATGATCACAAAAGCCATAAATTCTCTTTTATGAATAAATAGAAGAAAGCTAAAGATTTTCTTACATGGTTTAATTCAAGGACCAAAAAATTGCCAGCCCTTGACATCTGTGAGAACACAGCAGCATTTCTGGGTGAGTCTGGAAGACGTAAGTTAGCAATGACTTGCTAGAATTATAACTATTAAAAAGTAGTTAAATTCTGTTCTTTGCATTTGTATATCAGTAGTCAGGGTTCTTAAAGTCTAAAGTGAGATAGAGAATATCCTTAGGATGAAACCCAGGGAGCCAGAAGAAAGTGGACAGTGGAAATGAGAGCTGTCCTTAAAACTTCTATTATACTCAGAGATGGCACACAGCTTCTTCCTCTAAAGAGGAAGCATTTTAAAGCAACACAACACAGAGAAAGAAAATTAAGAAAATTGCTAACTTACAAAGTTCTAAATATTTTATGCTTTAAATTTTTATTTTGTTTTAAATTTTTAACTAATAAGCATTTATTTTCTACCTTCTTACCTTCTCTTCCCCCATTTTCCAAAAAAAAAGAAAAGAAAAAGGAAGCAAAATTAAATTGCATTGAACAAATACCATACTCTGACAAAGTACACATGCACATTGACCATGTCCAAAAACATATTTTATTCTGTATCTTGAATCTGTCACCTTTCTGTCAGGAGGTGGGATAGCATGCATCATCCTGAGTCCCCTAGAATCATGATTGATTATTGCATCAGGTATTCTCAAACCTTCTATTTTTTTCCCCTCAAAGAATTAGGAGGGAGGATACCTCTTCCTTACTCCCTTAATCTCGTAAACTCAACTTTGAATTTTATTTACTGATACTCTTCATGTCTTGATTTTGACATGTAGGTCCCTGCTATGCCCAAAAGAGTATTAGTGATTTGCATCTGCAGGAGGACTCACTGAGCTTCGTCAGAATGGATGCTGTAATAAAGTGAATGGAAGAATTATACTTAGTTTTACCTCCTTGCTTCATTTGCCTTCAGGTGCCACTGAAGACAGGCTAGGATGAGACAAACAACAAAAGTGGGGAAAGAATGGTGTGAGTATTGGAGTAGAAAGGGACATTTGAAAACATCAAGGCACCTATGAAGGATGTGTGTGGGTGTATACACACATGTATGTGATATGAGATCCAAACTCTGAGGTTTATAGGATGCTGGATTTTTCTTGGAATATATTTGTAGTGCTTACTACATCATCTACCTGAATGCATATATATATATATACATATATATGTATATAGGCACACAAAATTTTTAAAAGGAAAGATTTTGGGGAAAGGCATTAGGAGCAGATGGGAATTAAACATCTTTTCTGATTCACCTAGCTGGCAGTATACTTCCCCACCAAATATATGTCATATTTTGTCTGCATCTTCTATTTCCTCAACAATTTTATATCTCTCATAGAATAAGCTATTAGAGGGAAGGNCCAAAGTTCAAATTTGGTCTTCATAGTACAGTGAAGGCTTTTCAGACATCTTCATGGTGTCTTCACCAAACAGGTTCGTCGTCTGGATTCTGGGGAGATGGCAAGATCCTTATCCTGAAATTATTCTCAAAAGAATTTAAACTTTACATTATAAATTACAAAACATACATTTTTTAACATAAATTAATATTTTAATTAAAGCCATGCTGATAGATAAAAGTTATTAGACCACGCGCTTGTAAGAATTCAAAACTGCCGCCTGCGCCATTATTGTTACCTGAGTCTGCTGGCCAAGAGGCCACTCCCCCCTAACCCAGGAGATTTAAACTGTTCTGTGTGGAGACGTAGGCATCCCCACGCCCAAAGACCCGGAAACGGAAACCCGTTGGACCACGGGAAATGTAGTTTGACAATTTCCACGTGTCCATAGAAAATATATACTTTTAGATAGCATCTCCCAAATTTCACTTTTACAGAAGGAAGGAAGCCATTTGGAAGCAGAGGACCTAGGTTCAAATCTCAAATCTGTTGCTTAACACATGTATCGCCTTGAAGAAGCCTCATTTTCTTCAATATCAAAATTAAGTTCAACTAAATTGTCACTGAGACCTCTTTTAGTTCAAAATTTATGACCCATGGCCTAGTTTAGGTAATAATACAGATGTCTTAAAAAACTCTTAAGGACTTATTTCAATATACGTATGATTTCACTGGTGCATCTAGCACAGTGGAAACAGTGCTGATCTTGGAGTTGGAGACCCTGGTTCAAATATGGCCTCAGACACTTATTATTTGTGTGAACCTGGGAAAGTTGGGAAAGTCACTTAACCCTGTTTGCCTCAGTTTCTTGTCTCTAAAATGAGCTGGAGAAGAAAATGTCAAACTATATATGCATATATATTTGTATACATATACATATATGTACTATAGATACTAGAAATCTTTGACAAGAAATCTCAAAATGGAGTCATGAAAAGTCTGACATGACTAATTGACTAAACAACAGTAATGATTCCATTAATTATATAATACTTCAGCAATTCAAATGGTAAACCTTTCTTAGTAAACAGTTTCTGAACATTGTTGTAATCTAAAAGTTCATCACTTTGAAGTCAAGCATGCTGCTTTATGCATAGTGGGTACTTTGTAGTAACAATTTGTGGGACTGCATTGAATCTAGCAATGGCCTCTCCAAACAAAACTAAACTGGTCTTTGGATGTCAGAGATACAAGCCATCAGAACCATACTCAAAACCTTTCCAACAGGATAAGACTTACATTCTTACATTTTACTAGCATAGCCTTCATGCACCCAGATTCAACTCTACATTATAATGAGGCATCAGTGCAGGATTTCTGTAGATAAATAATTTAATTACTTAAAACAATATCAGCTTTATCTTTCATCCAGACTGACTCAAGAACCTGTGGGCCTTCCTGATTTCCCACAGTACACTCATTCCAAATTGGCATTTGGAAAACATTAATTCTGGGGGATAATTTTTTTAAATGTTATTTATTCATTTACTTAAATTAAAATAAAACAAATTAGTTTAATTTTTAAAATGTTAATTCTTTTTTTCAGATAATCATTTCTTTTATCCACCACTCAGTGGTGGATATACCATTCATTTTCCAAATGGTCTACAAATGCACTCCTGAGAAAGTCAGGAGAGCCATACTTGATTCACAAATTACTTTGAGCGTACATTGACTCTGCCTAGACAGACAGAAACATCTGCTCTTTGTTTTCTGATTTTCTTACTGAAGCTCTTGAGTTTGTCTCACTTAAGGGCTTTTTCTATATATTTCTTTAAATACTCTAAGAAGCAAAGTACTGAGCCTAAAGTAAGACTGTATTGATAGGGACAGCTAGGTGGTTCAGTGGGTGGACCACCAGGTCTAGAGACAAAAGGTCCTGGGTTCAAATGTGACCTCAGATACTTCCTAGCTGTGTGATGGTGGGCAAACCATTTAACCCCAATTGTCTAGCCCTTAAGGGCTCTTCTATCTTTGAATTGATAATATCAATTCTAAGACAGAAGATAAAGGTTTAAAAGAAAAGAGTATATAGATAGGGCTTTTAAACATTAATATGAGACCACTAGTGAACTTTATGCTTCAGCCTGAAAATTTTTTCTTCAGTCAGTCAGCAAGCATACTTAATTAACTATATGGCATTTCCTCTTCTATACAATGAGCTGGAGAAGGAGATAGCAAACAACTCCAGTATCTTTGCCAAGAAAACCCCAAATGAGGTCATAAGAGTCAGATACAGCTGAAACAATTGAACAGCAACAATAAAATTTAAGAAGATTTGAAAGGTAGAAAGAGACCAGTTATGAAGAACTTTAAAAGTCAAATAGAAAATTTTCTATATGATGCTGGAGGTAATAGGTAGCCATTGGAGTTTATGGAGGTGGGACAGTCACAGAGTTAGACTTATGCTTTAAGAAAATCCCTTTAGCAGTTGAGTAAAGGATGGATTAAAACAGGGGAATACTTAAGACAGAGAGACTGACCAGAAGGCTATAGCAATAGTCCAAGCATGACATGATAAGAGCTCAAACCAGAGTGATGTCTGTGTACATGGAGAGAGAGGGACATCAATGAGAGATATTGTGAAGATACAGATGGCAAGACTTCAAGACTGATTGGATGTGTGGAGTGAGTGCCTAAAGAGAAGCTGAAAATGACATGGAAGTGATAAACCTGGGTAACCAGAAGGATAGCTATACCCACACCAAGTAATAGTGAAGCCTAGAAGAGAGGAGAATTTAGGGAAACAGATCATGAATTCTCTTTGGGGCATGTTAAGTTTGAGATACCTACAGGATAACTAGTTTGAGAGGTCCACAAAGTTGATGATTTGGGACTATTAAGAAGAGATAAACTAGGGCTGGATAGATCTGGTAGTCATCTGCATGGAGCTGATAATTGCTAGGATGAGGAGATCCTTGGGAGATGTTCCATATGGCAGGTTCAGTTAACTTCCAGAAGTTAAACTTTATTCAGAAGATATGCTCCGATATCATTTGAATGATTACTTTGACCATTTGGATTTTTGCAGATATTTAAATTTACAAGCATTCATCTGATTCTAAATATTTAGGTTTGGGGGATGGGGTTCATGCATAGGAAAAAAACGTGGATGTGATAGAGAGAATTTTTTTAACTTTATATTTGTTTTGGCTCTTTTTTTGGCTCTGTATATACAGGCTTAGTGGCTCAGCATAGAGAGTCTCATCTCTCCCTATCCAAGTCTTACTTAAAAAGAAAATAAAAACTAATATTTGAACACCATTAACTCCAACTTTCTCACTAGTCTACAAAACCTTGTTATTAAAAGTATATACATACATTCACATGGAGTGTGTATGTGTGTTCACATATACAAATATATGTAAAAAACTCATACATTCATATACATATATAATAACTGCTTTATATATAGATATACTTTAACCATATAAAAACAATTATCATAAATATCTATACATAGAATTATTATATGTAGATATACACAGATAGAACAGTTCTTTTATGGCTACTGAGAAAGATGGAGTGGAATGGAATAGTTAAGAGATAGATACATCTTTAAGGCTATCCCAGAAGAAGGAATATACTCAAAACAAAACAAAACAAAACAAAACTGAGCAAGCATTCTTGGTTGATGGTTCTGCATAGCTAGTCCTCATGGGGATCAGCAGGAGACACTGCTTTGCTGTTTGGGGTTTTGTAGGAGACTCAACTGAGGGCTTCACTACACACATCATCAGAGCAGTTCTTGCCAGGTAAACCAGAGGGAAATCCATCTTTAGAATTCGTTGTCCAATTCTATAATTCTATTCCACAACCATGGCATGGTTAGCTTCAAGAATCATGGAATCAAAGGACAAGGCCAAGAAAAATATCTTATCCTTCATGGTAGTCTAGGTCTTACTCTTGTAGGAATAGTTGTTTTTTAGGTATGTATATACAGTGATCAAAATAATCATCCTTTTAATTAGTCATTCAACAAGTGTTTATTAAGTATTTTCTATGGACCAGGCACTGTATAAAATGTTGGGTATATACAGAGACAAAAATGAAACAGTCTCTGACTTTGAGGAGTATAATTTCCACAGGAGAAAATAACATGTATATACATATAAACATATACAAAAAATAAGATCATTTAGGTGGAAGCCATTAGCTATTGGAAAGGAGAGAATCAGGAAAGCACTGTTATAGGAAGAGGCATTTGGGCTTAGCTTTGAAAGAAACTAAAAATCCTAAGAGGTAAATAGAATTAGAGGGAGTGCCTTCTAACATGGGAGACAAGATCCACAAAAGCAAGGAGAAGAGAGAGAGAGAGAATGAACATCTTACTGAAGAACAGCTAGAAAACCAATTTGGCAGAACCAGAGTAATGCATAATAACTCTGAAAAGGTTGGTTGGAACCAAATGGCAAAGGACTTTGACATACTTAACAAAGGGGTTTATATTTTATTCTGGAGATAATAGTAGATCATTTGTTTGAAGAGTATAGTCAAATTTTTGGACCTGTATGTTATCAGATTTTATCTTCATAGCAATCCTGTTAGGTAAGCTAAGCAGATATTATTATTATCAGACCCATTTTACAGATGAGGAAGCTAAAGTTCAGAAAGTTAACTTGTCCCTTGACACAGAGTTACTTTGTGACTGAGGAAAAACTCAAATTTGCATATTTTCCTGCCAAATACTATGTGATTTTTATTACATTATACTTCTCCTGATGGAAAAGCATGAAGGAATTCCCAGTGTTGCAGGTCTGCTACATTTGGACACTGTGAGGCTGGGGCTTCTCAAAATCATGATCATCTCCTTTTATCAGATATAGTCTATTTGCCTCAGTAACTAGTCTCTATAAACTAGAAAACAAATCCAACTGCAACATAGACTTGTTGAAGAACCTCCAAAATATTGATAAATTTTTAATGTAACCTGGGAATTTTTAAAACTAAAATTTTGAGAGGGAGAACCTCTAAATTACTTTGAATCTGGATCCAGAATTGAGATTGAAATTAAGAATAGATTGGGTTTAGAGACAGGAGGTCCTAGGTTCAAACCCGGCCTCAGCCACTTCCCAGTTGTGTGACCCTGGGCAGGTCACTTGACCCCCATTGCCCACCCTTACCACTCTTCCACCTATGAGACAATACACCGAAAGTAAAAGGGTTTTAAAAAAAAAAAGAATAGATTGGGTGTCATGGATTTCTGCTAATGCTCTGTTCCTGACCTACATCCTCATTATACTTCTTAGAGAAATTTATAGAAGCAGGCCAGGGAGGAAAGTGGGTTCAGGACCTCTCATACACAGTGACAGCATCTCTAGATTCTTTCATTATGTCCCAAACTGTAGTCAGATTTGTTCACTGAGGCTAGTGGTACTTCACACCTCTTCAGAAAGAATTTATTAAGAGATATCAAGAAAAAGCTCATGCATGTCCTTCTTGTAGTTGAATAGTTTGTTCATTTTGGCTTTTCCAATGATCAGGCTCATAAAACAAACTTTAGGCAGGAAATGTGGAATTACAAAAATGAACTCTATGTAGACCATAGACATAATAAGCTAGCTGGTATAGTCAAAGCTCTATACATTAAGAAACCCAGGGTCAAAGGAACTTAGGATATATTAATAGAAACTCATATTGTTCAGTGAGTCTTGAATTTTATGGTCACAGGACTTCTTTAAACTTTAAAAAATTTTGAGAACTCTAAAGATATTTTGTTAACACAGGTTATATCTGCCAATAATATTGTTGTTCAATTGTTTTCAGTCATGTCCAAGTCTTTATGGGGTTTCCTTGCAAAGATACTAGAGTGGTTTGCCATTTCCTCTCCATTTAACTTTACAGATGAGGAAACAAGCAAATAGGGTTAAATGACTTGCCCAGGGTCACAGAGCAAGTCAGTGTCTGAGGACAGATTTGAGCTCAGGAAAATGAGTCTTTTTGACTTCAGGTCTAACATTCTATCCACTGTCCCACATAGCTGCCTCAATATTTGTTGCATTAAAAATTAAAACTGATCATTTAAAAGTGTTTAATAAATTAGCTTAAAATAGCAATAACATGCAAAATGTTAATATAAATATCACTTTTATGAAAAACTAACTTTTTTTAGAAAAATTAATGAGAAGATTAGCACTGTTTTTACATATCTTTGCAAATCCCTTTGATATGTAGCTGAGGAGAACATAGCTGAATTCCAATATCAACTTCTGTATTCAATCCTTTGTGATTTTTTTTTTGAAGTATATTTAAAAGTATCTGGTCCCCCATGATATCTTATTGGGAAATAAAGGAGTATTTTAATAGACAACTAACATATCAGTATCATTGTGAAAATGATTTTGGCTTCATAGAATCAATGAAAAGGTCTTAGAGAATCCCAGAGATCCAAGGACCATACTTTGAAAACTATTGGTCTAGTCAAATCCTGTCAGTTGAGAGATGAAGGAATTGAGGCTCAGAGGCTTAAATGACTTGACCAGTGTCACCACAGTAAGTGACAAAAGCAGGATTCAAATTCATGTCCTCTGAGAAGACAGCTCTCTTCATTATTCTACTCTCTTCCCCAAATTTTTAGTAGCTTTGCCATTGACTGGTTGTGAGATCCTGTATAAGTCACTCAACAGGAAACTCCATGGAGTTCAGTTCTCTAGCTTATGAAATGAGGAAATTAGAGGAATTGATCTCCCTCCAATTCTATCATTAAATTATCCCATGTTCCTAGAGGAACCAAGAAAGTAGAATAAAAACTATCTATCATCACTAAATCCCAAACCTAAGATTTCTCCAGTTAAGGAAGAAGCATAGTACTGCGGCAATAATCCTAGTGAAATCTATGGCAGATAGACAGGCCATACTTTGTGAAAGAAATACTGTTTTAATATGGTTACTCAAACAGATACCTAAAGCTTCAGAAAACGTTCTTTTGATGTGAGAGAAAGAAAACAACATACATTACACTCATGAATATTCTTAAGAAGATGTTTAACTACTCTATGACAAAGGAATATTGTGGTCTTAGGTAAAGTAAAAATTTCATGCTTTAATAAGAGAAAGAAGAAAATATGATAACTTGAAGTCTCAAAAGGAAAACTACCTTCTGAAATTTTTTGATCCCATCAAACTTCCCAGAAGGCAGAGCCACAAAGACTTTCTTGTGATTCAGCTGTCTAAATATTCATTATAAGTTCAGATTAATTCTACTTGGAATCACCTCAATCCCAACATTTTTTTCAACTATTTACAGAAGGCAAACAGAATTCTAGGCACAATGCAATAGAATGGTGTAGTAGCATGCCTTCCAATCACCAATCAATCATTAAGCATTTATTAGGCACCTACTATATGCCAGGCATTGTGCTAAGCATGGGGGTTACAAAAACAAAACACATTGCAAACAAGGTATATGCAGGATAAATAGGAAATAGTTAATAGAGGGAAGGCACTAGGATTAAGAGATGAGAAAGATTTCCTGTAGAAGATGGGATTTTAGTTAGGATATGAAGAAATCCAGAGAAGTCAAAAGGTTGGGATGAAGAGAGACATCATTCCAGGCATGGGGGACAGCCAGAGAAAATGTCTGGAACTGAAAGATGGAGGGTGTTGTTCATAGAACAGCTAGAAAGGCAATGTCCATGGATCTATTGGTATATGGTGGGGAGTGAGATGTAAGATGACTAGAAATGTAGAAGGGGGGATAGGCTATAAAGGGCTTTGAATAACAGACAAAGCATTTTATGTTTGGATCTTAAAGGTAATAGGAAGCCACTGGAGTTTTGCGTAGTGTTTGAAATGACTGAACCTGTGCTTTAGGAATATCACTTTAGTAGCTGAATGGAGGATGGACTGGAGTAAGGAGAGACTTGAGGCAATTAGATCACCAGTAGGCTACTGCAGTCGTACAGATAGTACAGTGATGAGGACCTGTGCTAGAATGGGAGCAGTGTTAGAGGAGAGAAGAGGTCCTATATAATGAGGTCTTATAGATGCAAAGATGAAATTGACAAGCCTTGATAACAGATTGGATATTGATGGATGATGGAAATTGAGGGTGAGAGATAGTAATGACATAAGGATCCTAGGTTGTGAACCTGTGGGACTGGGAGGATAGTGTTGTACCTGATGCTAATAGGGAAGGTAGAAAAGCAAGAGGATTTAGTAGAAAACACTTTATGAGGCAGGTGGGGCCATTTACTGCTTGTCTAACTTTGGGCAAGTTACTTTCATGTGAAATAAGACTAGATTTCTGAAGTGCTTTAAGATTTACAAAGCACATTCTAAGCAAAATTTCTATGAGGTTGAGAGTGAAAAAATTATCCTAATTTTGTCTTTTCTGAAGATACAGAAGAAAGGTAAATAATTTACCCATGAGATTACCATAGCTAATAAGTGGATTATTCAGGATTCAAATTCTGATTCCACCAAATCCAGCACTCTTCCCACTGAATGAGACTTTCTTTTGATGGAAGCTAAGTCCTCTCCAAGTTTCAACATTTGGGGTGTAGAGAATAGAAATCTGAGTAATCTTTTATTGAGTTTGCCTGTGTGGAAGATTCATCAGAATAATTCATAAAAATAGCTAAAATTTATATACTACTTTAAATTTTGCAATGCATTTTAACATTTATTATCTCATTTGATCCTCATAACCACCCTATGAGGAAGGCACCATTATTATTCCCATTTTGTAAATGGGGAAACTGAGGTTGAGAAATTTTAAGTGACTAAGAATGGTCAAATAGCTAATAGCGAGGAAGAGACTCCAAGTATCAACACTGTAGCCAACCAGAATCCCTCTTTACACCCCAGATCTTTTGGTCTTTAAAAGTAGAATGCATTGGCTAATTTACAACAATAACTTTTCTTACTTTCCACTTACTTTCATGTGGCAAGAGCATGTCAGTGATTTGCTGAGATAAATTCAGAAGTGGCTATAAAATATCCAAAATTCTGGCTAGTGAAGAGTAGGAACCTGAAAGACTTGGAGCTGAGTATGAGTATAATGCTTTGGGTTTACAAATAATTTTGCATTCATTCTCTCATATAACATTCAAGTTGAAACTATAAAATAAAGACTCAAATATTACTAATCCATTCTGCAGATAAAGTCTATAACTGAAGAGGCAAAAGAGTTTGCCCAAGGTCAATTAATTGGCATTTAAGTGCCTACTAATAAGTGGGAGGGGGCATCTGGGCCTTGCAGTGGATAGATCAAGAAGCCTAGAGTTAAGGAGAGTCATTTTCCCAAGTTCAAAACCAGCCTCAGACACTTAGTAGCTGTGTGACCCAGGGCAAGTCACTTACCTCTATTTGCCTCAGTTTCTTTGTCCATAAAAATGAACTGTAGAAGGAAATAGCAAACCACTACAGTATCTTTAAAAAAAAAACATGTGGGATCACAAAGAGTTGAACATGACTGAAACAACTGAACTATATAGCAACACGTGGCAGAAATACTATTTGAGTCAAAGCCTTTTAATTCCATAGCCTCCCTGGGGCCTTTCCACTATACCACTAGAGAAGATGATGTAACGTGTATAAGCTAACATTTCAGATTCTTAAATTCTAAGAAGTTTTCCAGTAAGTAGGGCACAGGGACTTGGCTGCACTAAAATAAGTGCAGAAAGCTACAACAAAGAGTATTATCAGTTCAGGTACTAGGAACCGCAGAAGACTTTCCCAGAGCCATTTGTTTCTAACTCAGTCCCAGGCATAAAAGTGCATATAGATTTTTGAACAAAGTTTTATGCTGTTCAATCGTTTTCAGTCATGTCCAACTCTTTGTGACCCCCTATGGAGTTTTCTTGGCAAAGTTATTGGAGTGGTTTGCCTTTTCCTTCTCCAGCTCATTTTACAGATGAGAAACTGAAGCAAACAGAGTTAAAGGTCATGCAACTACTAAGTGTCTGAGGCCAGATTTGAACTCATGAAGATGAGTCTTCCTGACTCCAGGCCATGTGCTGCACCACCTACCTGCCCTTGTTGAACAAAACTGGAGTTGTCAGGTGGCAAGAAAAGAGGTTCAGACATAGAAAAATGGTGCTCAGAAATGAGCCATAGCCAAACCCTGCCTCAAAAGGCAGAGCCAAGAGATTTCTTATAGGGAAAATACAGTTGCCTTCTGAAGGACTAGAGCCAAACTCCTTCCAGCAACCTCTTTCCAGTTGAAAGGTCACTGCCAGAGTGGCCATGCAGGAAAGACAGTGAAAAAAGTTAGTTAATTACTTGAATATATTATTACACATTTCCCCTGGAATATCATTAGTCACTAGGCATCAGTCTTCAAGCAAAAGGACTAAGAACCTCAATCAGTGCCTTTTAATAGTCCAGAGAATCAGATTTTTAGGGAATGATAGGCCATTAAATCATTCTGATATTAATATTTAGGTGCTATTATTCTAACTTTGGGGGATGAAATGGGAAGTATCTATAACATTTCTCCATATTCTGGGTAGTGGATGTAAAATAAGGAAATTGAAGAAAAATATAATAGCATGTTGTCCTTTAAGGTCTTACACATCACTTTGTATCTGCTGTCTCATACAATCTTAAGGTAAGTCTTATGAGATAAGGAGTGCAAGTATTACTATTCCCATTTTATAGATGATTGTCACCAACAGAAGTGAAGTCACATGCCCAAGGTTAACTGGTAAGTGGCAGAAGTCACATTTAGGAGGGACGTAGAGAAAGGAAGAGGCAGAGACAGAAAGAGAGACAAATAGGCTAGCAGAAGGGATGCTATGGTGACAATAGGGCATGATTTCTAGGACACAGTCCTGGCAAATTGTGCTGCTTGAGGTAGAAGGAAAATGATTTTCCTTTTTTTCCTTTCTTGTCCCTTATTCCTTCTTACTACTATCAAAGTGTCAGTTCTTTGTTCCATTACTTATTCTGGTAGGTGTGGAAGAGTCCCTGGGCCCCAGGCACCCTAGCAGTAGTGGACCCAGAAACTTTCCCTGAGGTTTAAGAGGCTCTCCAATGTCTGTGATATCATCCTCACAGCTGGAGGGCATCTTTGTGTCATTAAGTTAATCAGTACTTTCTCAAAGGAAATGGGAAGTATGACCAAAAAAAAAAAAAAGGATATCTACTACCACTGAAGGAATAGAGTCCAAATGCAAATTAAAACATGCCATTCTTTACTATATTTCCTCAATAATTTTTTCTCTAGTGTGAACAAATGTGTCTTCTTTCACAGCATGATGAACATAGAAATATGTTTACATATGTATACACACACACACAATCTATATCATATTACCTGCTTTCTTAGGGAGGGAGGAGGAGTGGGACAGAGAGAGAGAACATGGATTGCAAAATGTTAGAAAATTAATATTAAGACATTGTATTGACATGTAATCTGGAAAAATATGAAATTTATTTAAAAAAGAAAGCAAAATGGGATGCTCCAATTCATAATCGTTTCCAAAATAACAACACAAATTCATCTCTGGGTTTCATTAACTGTCTAAAGACTTGGGTTCTAATTTTGATTATTAGAATCATGAGTGTGATACACTCAGTTCTTGTCTCAAATTAGTCCGTGGTATAAACGAAGTTGGTTCCACAGATGAAGCTGAGAGAAAACAATTTTTCTTGCCCTGGCTATGCAGTGCTTCTCTTGTCTTGTGCAGGGAGCAATGATTCTCTCCCACCCCTAAAGAGCTTCAGATCCCATCACCATGCATAGATCCTAGAAAGCCTGTGTTCTGGCCTGCTCTCTTTCAGGCAAGAAGCAAGATTTAACTACTAAGTCAATCCTGACACCCAGCTTCCTCCATGAGATATGGTGAGGATTAATGAGATGTCATTTCCATGGTACTTTATGCTCTTCAAAAGAAAGGATATTCAGTACCAAGTATTAGAATTAGGGATTATATAGGCAATCAAGCACAGAAGAGACTCAACTGTTTCCAGTTACTAGAGGCAACTTTAATTTTCTAGGGGCAAGAGAAAGCAGTGAGTGTAAATCTACACATACACCGCTGCTCATTGTCATGTAAAGTGATGGTAATAAAGTGTCAAATGCTGTACATAATACAACCAATAGACCTCTATCCAGCCCCTAGCCTAAAAGTTCATAAGCCTAATAGGACCTAGATATAAGGGATAAAATAGAGAATAGGGAAGACCAACATCCAGTTTGATCCTATGTCTGCCATTGCTCTGCTTGGCCTGTTGCTCACACATTCAGTTACTGGAAGATTACAGAAACTCCAGCAAGGCTAAGACCCTTTCCCTTCGAAGCTTTCCCTCATATCCCAATAGCTTCAAAATGTGAGAAAGAACAAGGACGATGGTGATCTTGGGCACAATGAGTGGTGGGAAAATCATCGAGTAAAAATCATTTTATATTTATTCAGGAAACACTCTACATCTGTAATGGACTGCAATCTCCTTGAAGACAGGGGCTAGTCTTATTCATCTTTCCATCCTAAGCAGAGTCTAGCACAGTGCCTTACACTTTTGGGCAATTCAGGAATTGTTTATTGAATCATGCAGTAAGCATTGTAGAGCACTGAAAAAGGCACCTAAGCTTCTTTTCCTCTATTCATCTGTAAAATGGGGATAATAATACTTACTATTTAGCTACCTCAGAGAGGCATTATAAGGTCTATTTAAAGGGCTCTTCCAATGAAAATTGCTGTGTAATTACCAAGAACAACTATGATAAAGAAACCTAAATACATTAGCAAATCAGCTGGAACTCATGATCAAGGGAGTTTCCTCCTCTGGAAAATTTTAAGAAAAGGTAAATTTCTGTTTGGAAATGTTTGATTACAGCTCTGCCCAACAACTATCAATCAGCCTGAATGACCTTTCGAGGTCCACTTTAGACCAGTTATTCTATGGGTCTGTGTTCTTGCTTGTATTTTCCCTAGAGCTTAAATAGAGGCTCTATTCAGAAGTCCTCATTCAAATTTTTCCAGATCTTCACCTAAAACTATTCTTTCCTCAGCATGAAGCCAAGTGTCTACCTTTAAAAAAAAAGACACTAATGAAATGGGACTATTCTTTAGACTCCTCTACTACAATTCTACTAAGGTATAGATAGTGAGGAAGGAGAACATGGATGAGATATGCCCTTTGCATGATGGCAAAATGATCCTATTTTGAAGAATGATTAAAAATTATAATCCCTTCTTCATTCCCCCATTCTCTATAGTTATAAGAAAGAAGGAAAGAGAATAAGCATTTATTAAGCATATTATATACTAAGCACTGTCTCCTTAACACAATCCTAAGAAGTAGGTGCTATTGTTATCTCCATTTCATTTTTTTAATTTTTTAAATTTTGAATATTTTCCCATAGTTACATGTTTCATATTCTTTCCCTCTCCCCCAAATCCCCCCACCCCCCCATAGCCGATGCACAATTCCACTGGGTTGTTACATGTATCATTGTGTTATCCCCATTGTATAACTGAGGAAACTGAGGCAAACAAGCTGAATGACTTGCCCTTGGTCAAATTTGAGAGCAAATTTGATCTGTAGATCTACCTAACTCTAGCCCAGTGCTCTATCCCATCCACTATGCCACCTAACTACCTCATAACTATAAACACAGCATGAGATAAATGTGTAGCTATCTCATTTATATCTTCCACCCTCAAGTTTTATTAGTGTTTATTGGATGATATATGAAGCAAAATAATTTGTTTAGGAGTATTTCTCTTCATTGTTAATGTTCTAATGTTAACAGGAAGATAGTTCACCATTTACAGAATGATCTAGTTGAAACTGAAGTACATATAATAAGCACATTTTAAAATTATCCATCAAAGTAATTCCATACAAGGTGATAAAACAAATCGGCCAGTGAACCTAGAGGAGAACAGACTCCAAAAATGTGATTTTTTTACCTTCTACCTTGTATTTCTTTGACTTTCCACTGGTTTCCCCAGAGATTTCTTGGGGCAGGTGCAGGCCAGTTTGGGTTATATTAGCGACAGAGCTATGTTCTGCCTCTAAGTGATAAGAATAGCAGTACAAATAAATGGTGATAGCTAGAAGAGTGGATGAGTAGCATTCATAAATGTAGATTGGACCAGTAAAATACTAGTGGTATAATTGTCTTTTTTAATTCTTTTAAGATTGTCTTTTAAAGAGAAATATTTGAGTATTCTTATAAGGTTTACCTTCTAGTTTCTAGAACTCTTCTGAAATTAAGATTAGAATGGAGTAAAGAAAATACAAAGACTCCAGAGACTGACTCCCAAACAAGTACTTAGTAAAGGCTCAGAGGGCCCAGTTAATTCCAGATTAGCTGCTACAGTTAACTTTGCCATGGAGAGATTCAATCTTTGAACTAATCTTGATGATTTTGATAGTGTAATATTCCCCTGAAGAAAAGAAAGCAATTGAGGAATAACAGAATCAACTATCTCCACTTTGGACAAATTCAAGGAAGGTTAACTTCAATTTATGACTTCTAGGAATACAATTCCAAAATTATTTTCATGGGAAGGAAGCTTTATTAGTTCTAATAAATGAAACACAAAATATAATTATCAATTTTTCAGATTTCAAAAAACAATTATCTAATAATATTGATGAAAGAATTAAAATTCAAAATTTATCTCAAATTTTTGAAATGCTCACACCAATAATATTAAATTTAATATAAAGGTAAAGTTCTCCATTCCAGATAAAAACAATTGATTATTCAACTATAAGATGGAGAGATGACAATATCTGTTTAGGTGAAAAAGACCATGGAGCTTTAATTGATCATAAATTTATAATATAATCCAAAAGTATGAAATAGCTACCAAGAGCACTATCATAATATCTGGCTACCTTAATAGAAGTCTGGCATTAGATGATAGGAAGAGATGATCCATCTCACTGTGCGCCGTTGCTAATAAGATCACATCTAGAATATTGTGTTCAGTTCTAAGAATTGTATTTTAAGAAGAATATTGATGTGTCAAGAAAAGTACTCTGGTAAAGAGATTTAAATCATATTCTGTGAAGTACAGCTGAAGAAACTAGGTATGCTCAGCCTTTAGAAGACCAGGAGAACTATGATAGCTGACTTTAATATTTGAAATATTATTTTATCCTATTTTCTTGTAGAGAGCATGATTAGGATCAATGAGAGGAAGACAGAAAGAAGTAGGTTTCTGGTCAACATGAGACTTTGTTAACAGACAAATACACAGAAGGAATATTTATTGAGCCATGGTTATGCTGTAGGCAGTATTCTAAGTTCCTGACAAATATTATTCCATTTTGACCCTTACAACACCCTGCAAGTTAGGTGCTCTTATTATTCCCATATTACATTTGAGGAAACTCAAATAAATATATACTCAAATAAAAATAAAGCCTGGGGTCACACTGCCAATAAGCATCTGAGGTCAAATTTGAACTCAGGTCTTCCTGACTTTCAGATCAGCACTCTATCCACTATGTCATGTGGCAGGTTCTAAGTTAGATAAAAGATAGATAGATAGATAGATAGAACACTTATCTATTCAAAATTAATTAGTGAAAGTTTTTAAGTAGACAGTAGATGAATATCTGACTCAAGTGCTATAAAAATAATTTCTGCATTAGATATTTTCAAATGGTGGGTTCTATATGTGACAAAATTAGACAAAATGTATCTGGCAGCCATGTGTAAATAAAGTAGACCTATAAAAGTCTAGCAGAATTCTAGCTCTCTTAGGATAAGGACTTTTTCTTTTTCCCTCCTTTATATCTCCAACACTTAGCATGGTTATTTTATACATAATAGATGCTTAATAAATGTTCAGTGAATAGAATTAAATCAAATCAAGGTGTATTTTAGCAGCAAGCAAAACAAGAAAATCCAGGCCTTAAATAAAGGAAGTATATGGTAGACAACAGAAGGATGTTCCAACATAGGGAAATCATTGAATGGGTGTGGAAATAAATAATAGAGACACAGTCACAAGGACTGAGCTTTAGCAGGATTATATTCCCTAGAAAGACTGGAGGCAGTACTAGGGGTCCTTGAACACAATATGGAATAGCTTACTGAAATATATGGATTCCTGTATTTTACGCATATCTCAGACCAGATTGATCTTAGTGATAAGCAGGAATAGTCATTATTTTAATTTCAGGCTAGATTGGTCTTAGACCAATTGAAAGCAGAGATTGTGTCTCTGGTAATAGATAATAGAGGGATTTGAGAATCAGACTATCAATCATTCATTCATTCAGCAAGCATTCATTAAATCCCTTTCCTGTGACAGAAAGTATGCTAGGTATTAGAACTACAAAGACAAAAAAAGAAAAAAGAAACAGTTGCTGTCCTCAAAGAACTTACATTCTTTTGAGGGAAAGGAGAACTCCTATACAAGATAAATACAAAATACATATGAAAGTGATGGTAATAAGGGAGTGGGAACTAATAACTGAAATAACTAGTTCTTCAATTACAGGAGGAGTTTGGACTCAAAGACTTCAAAGTTGTCTTCCATCTCTGAGTCCATGATTCTAAATATGTAATATAATGCTTGCTTTAATGAATATATAAAATAGTAATTTGTGCAATAGCTGTTTGTATGTAAATGGTTACTACTAAAGTGTTTAAAAATAGATTGCTTTTTTAAGGGGTGGATGGTTAAAAATTCCTCTTGAAATGTTTTTTTTCACACATTATACGGTGATATATATCACCCTGGCCCTTTCCCAGTTATCAGATTCTGCACTCATGAAATCTAAATTTTAAAGAATTTTTGTTGTACTTAAAAGGCAAATATTGTGAAGAATTTGTTCATGCTTAGAATTTTAAATTCATTATTCAATCGTTCATCC
Organism: Gracilinanus agilis; assembly: GCF_016433145.1. NCBI lineage: Eukaryota > Metazoa > Chordata > Mammalia > Didelphimorphia > Didelphidae > Gracilinanus > Gracilinanus agilis. The sequence goes on from NC_058130.1 coordinate 528,198,368, forward strand.
TCTGAAGCAAAGCATATATTAAAAAAAGAGCATAACATATGTTAAATATGAAGACATCACTAAAATGGAACAAAACACACCTTTTAATTTGATCACCTTTTAAACTATATTTTCTAGAGAAAAGTATAGTAACTTAAATCAAAATTATCCAAATGGTATAGTGGAAAGAGCATTGGATTTGGAATCAGTGGACCTATTTTCTGGTTCTGCTTCTTCAAAGGTTCTTAATCTGGGTCCATGGGCACTCCACTCATCTATGAACAGTCTTCAGGGTATCCATGAACTTGGAAAGAAAATCTATGTCTTCATTTTTATTGACTTTTAACTAAAATTGATTATTTCCTATAATTATTTAAGAATGTTTTTCAGATATTTGTTCATAGACTTCACCAAACTACCCAAAGGGGTCCTTGACATTCAAAAAAAAGATTAAAAATCCCTAATCTACTTGCTATCCATATGCAAATTACTTCACCTGCTGGGCCTCAATTTCTTTATTCATAAGCATTAGGGAGTTAAACTAAATGATTTCTAAAATCCCTTCTTTGATCCTATTAACATTGACTGTGACATAAGCCACATGTGGCTGAAGTTTCTTCAACCACTTGACATTTCTACTTCATAATTGGGCTGAAGATATATGAGCTTAATGGAAATAGAGTGGGGAGTCCCTCTATTACTATTTATTGGGGGCTAGATTCACCTCTTATCTAAATGGGTGAATTCTCCAACTCTTGAGAACTATTTGTGAAGATGGAAGCTCCATGAGGTTAGGGGCTGTAGCCTCTAAATACTTCCATTATTCATTACTAGAGGTGCAGTCTGTGCCTTAGATTTAGTCTTGGTTCAGTCTGTGGGTCCAGTAGGGGATTGTAATTTATCTAAATGAAGCACATAGCATAGTACACAATCAGATGTTTGTTGAATTGAATAAGATCTATGTAATACTATAATAAAATTCTAATAATTTTATACTTTGATTTATGAATATCATTCTTTCAAGAATTTTTTCATTTACAACTTTGTCAAAATTCCTTTAGGATATGGTGGTTATTGCCATTTTTGCATAGCTAATCAGTTGAGGTTGAGAATTCTTGGATTCAACTCTACTTCTTTAATTTACATGTGACTTTTCACAAAGCTTTCAAAAAAAAAGCATATGCATCAAGTAAACATCGTGGCAATTAGAGATTCAGTATCCAGTACACCATTATTATGATCTGTCATTATTGTAATTGTCATCATTGTAATTGCACATTGTAAAACTAATGGGATCCCCTTTACAGGGATTATTCACACTCATAACTTCTAAGGAATAACTGAATAATAATGTATACAAGGAGCTGACATCATATTCATATGAAATTACAAATTAAATTACAAAAAGTAATTTGTTTTTCTTAAGTTATTCCTAACAAGTAGACTATATTGAATGCCACCCATTAGAATCATGTATTCATCTCCCTATTCTAGTAAGCCAAAAGCCAGTGGACTTAAAATTACAATTTAAATGTATATTTCTCTGTTAAAAGAAAACTCAAAATGCAGTTTTTGTTTGTCTTCCTTAGAATTGACTAAAATAATAAATGCTTTGGATCAGATAATATGATGTATTAGATATAATGCAGTGCATTAGAGATATCCCTTTAATATATTAAATTAGTATTGGTAAAGTCTTTGAAAATGTCCAAATGTATAGCAATTGCTTCTTTTTTAACCTTGTTATCTTTTCTGAGATTTATAGTATTGTGTGGAAATAATACTTAAATGACAGGAAACCTGTGGTAAACAGTAAACTATTAGAAATTGTATTTTGTCAAGGGTGCTTAACATTTTGTGTCATGGCCCCATTTAGAAGCCTGATGAAGCCTACGGATCCTTTCTCAGAATAATGTTTTTTAAATCCATAAAATAAAATACATAGGATTACAAAGGAAACCAGTTACATTGAAATAACAATGACAATATTTTTAAAAAAGAAATTCAAATTCACAAGACCCCAATTTAAGAAACCCTGTGTTAAGTCTAGCTTTGCATTTTGCTTGCTATTAGTTACTATGTGATTTCAAATATTTTTTCCACCACAAAGTAAAGTTTTATTGTGAACTTAGAGTTAAATATTAAAGTTGTTGATACATGAGAAAATTTTGGTTTCACCTTCTTAAAAAACTAATCCATGAAAGTAAAATTAAATGTTTACTTATGTAAGTGATAAGATAGCAATAGAAAAGATGTGGCCTAAACAGCTTGTTTCCATTCACTAGGGATGACCATTCATAATAGACTTATAGCTTCACTTTACATTGCTACTTGTTAGATAATTCAATTAACAAGAGAAAAAATGATTGCTTTTACACACATATTCTATAACTTTTGTGTGCCTTTTCTTCATTATAAGGCTCACTGTAGAAGCCAAGATGGTTCAGGGGACTGGTGATGGGAATATGAAGTCTTTCATTGCTATCTTATTTGTTTGAATCCTGTCCTTGTTGGCAGGAACGGGGAGTTGTTACTATTTGCCAGCTGTTCAGTGACTTATGTGAAATGAGTCGGTGGTCTCAGTCCAGTTCTTAGAGGACAGATGGCAATAATTGGCTGTTTCAGCAGAGAGGCCAAGGATCAAATGGGCACAAAGACCAGAGTCTTTCCCCTAATCCTTATAAATGGTCTCAAAATTGAAGAAATTTTAGGACTGGAAGGGACCTCAGCGACAGTCATCTAGACCAAAGCATGCTTTCAAGAAATATCCACTTAATATAACTGACAAGTGCTCATATCTGAAGACCTCCAAGGAAGAGGAAACTAGCATTTCTCATGGAAGTTCATTCTACTTCTAGAGATAAATTATTCAGAAGTTTTTTCTTGACATAATGACCAACTTTGCCTCATTGCTGCTTCCGTCAGCTGCTCTTGGTTTTAGTTTCCAGAAGTAAGCAAAACAAATCTAATCTCTCTTCCACAAGACAACACTTCTAATATTTGAAGATATTTATCATAACTCTGTAGATCTTCTCTTGCTTAACAACCTAAGAAGCAATGGGCCTTTTCATCTGTCTTGTAACTGTTATACCTCTTATATGTGCTGTCTCCCCTAAATAGAATGTGAGATCTTCAAGAGTAAAGTCTATTTTGATTTTCTATTTCTCCCCAGCATGTAAGAAATGATTTTTCATTAATTCACATTCATACATGTATTCATTCACTCGTTCATTGCCTTAGGATCCTTTGCCATTTTGGTTATCCTGATCTGGACATTGTCCAGCTTATCAATATCCTTTTTTATTTAAAAAAAATCCTTACATTCCATCTTAGAATCAAGAATCTTTTAAGGTGGAAGAGCAGTAAGGACTAGGCAATTGGGGTTAAGTGATTTGCCTAGGTTCATACAGGTAGGAAGTGTCTGAGGCCAGATTTGAACCCAGGACCTCCCATCTCCAGGCCACCTAGATGCCCCATTAATGTCCTTCATAAATAACACCACATACATTGAAACATAACATTCCAGATATGTTCTAATCAGGGCATAATACAGAGGAATTGTCAATTACTTATTAATGAAAGCTAATTGCCTCTTTCTGTAGGCTGAGACCCCACAATAGTTGTTTTTTTTTTTTTTGTTTTGTTTTGTTTTTGGGTTTTTTTTTAACCCTTGTATTTCAGTGTATTGTCTCATAGGTGGAAGATTGGCAAGGGTGGGCAATGGGGGTCAAGTGACTTGCCCAGGGTCACACAGCTGGGAAGTGGCTGAGGCCGGGTTTGAACCTAGGACCTCCTGTCTCTAGGCCTGACTCTCACTCCACTGAGCTACCCAGCTGCCCCAATAGTTGTTTTTCTTAACCTCCTTAAGCCATACTTCCCAGAACTCTTTCAGACAAAGAGCTGTCCAACCATGCCCCTACAGTCTTTTTTAAATTTTAAAAATGTTCCTCCTTTTATTTAAGAAGCACATATGCTGTCTCTTGTTTTATTGGTTGTTCTCACAACATCCCTGTGAGGTAGTCTGGGACAAACATGTTATTCCCATTTTGCAAATGAGGAGACTAAAACACAAAGATCTTAAGTAACTCACCAGAAATAACAAAATTAGGACAAAATTGGATATATAGATTCAATGGTCTTTTCATTACTTTTCCACCATTACTACTGCATAATAAAAGCTTAAATACAAATGTGTATGTAAAATCAAAAAAGTATCTGACATAATAACTTATACATAATAGGTGCTTAATTACAAATTTTATTTATTTAAGAACTCATTTTTACTCATGCTACAATTTGTTTTCTTAGATTTAATTAGCCTGTCATCATCTTTTTAGTCAGTCATCCGCTGTCCTAACTATTCCATCTTTTTATTAATTTCAAACCTTTTGAGATTATATTTGGAAAAAAGTATTGGTGGTAGCATAGGGGAAGCAGACTTTGCAATTATTTACCCACTTTTCTATATCTTAAAACCATGAATCTACCTTCCCATATTACCCATTTAGTGCCTTTCAAAAATATAAAACATGGCTTAGATTCATTTGCTCCCTGATATTTCATTGGGGTATGTAAGTAACCTTGTATTCTCTAAAACTATGCTGGCAGAGGGCAAGCCTGGGCAGATCCTGCCTGACTGGAAAGACTTTTAGAATAGGCCAAGTTACAAGTGGAAAGAATATTAATATCAATAAAATGACAGTTCCTGGAAGTAATGAACCAATTTGAGGTTGGGGGCAGACCTGTGACTTCATCCATGTGGAGAATGCCTGGTGTAGAAACTCCCTCCACCAGTGCAGATTGGCAACTCATTTATAACTTACAGAGGAAATCACGTTATAGTGGAAAGAGCACTGACCTTGGAATCCCATACCTGAGTTCTCCTTAGTGTTCTATAACCTTCTAGCTGTGGGTCCTTGGGTACGTCACTCTGTCTGTGCAGGTAAAATATATAAAATGAGGGCATTGAATTAGGTGAGTTCAAAATCTCAGAAATCTGTTCCGGCTCTGGATTCATGATCCTATATCTAACCACATACCTTCATGAAAATATATACATATAGGTGTATAATATAATGAACAATTAACTACATTTAGTAGTTGCACATATCGGTGACTGAATAATACTGTTATTGCTTTGAATTTGTTTATATTATGACTTTACTCTGAGTATGATGAGTCGATTTTGCCTTTATCATCAACTCTTGCTATGCCTATCTGAATGGTGGTAAAACAAAACTGACCAAACTATTGATATTCAGTTGAACTGATCTCTCCATACAATGGTGCATTTGAAAGCCAACAAATTGGTTGATGTGATGTGATCTTGGCTCTCTGTACATTTAACTAGTTAGCATGACCAAAAATATGGAAAATATTTGGTAACAAATCTTTTGCCATCTAGAAAAATCCTTGTAGGTCATGATCCACTAATAAAAGTATTGCAAACAAAAAGGTTATGACTCATTGATGCATTTCACAAGACCTCCCTAGACATCTTCCTAGGGTATGGATCATCACACTAATGCATCCTTCCTAAATTCCTATCTTCAAATCGCCATGACACTGTTGGAACCTAAGATTTTTTTTGGGAGCCGAGACCATATTGTTATTGCCTTTGATCCCCAGTACCTGGTATGGTGTTTTGCACATAGTACGAAATTTATAAATGCCCTTTGGGTTGGGTCTAAGCTAAAGAGAGTTGAATACTTCTAAAGAATTCTTAGAAGATTCTTTTGCCCAGTTTCATCAACTAGATGTCAATGCTAACATCAACACAGTCCATTGGAGAGCCAGTGTAGCCTTCTTGAGCATTAGCCTGTTTTAGAAAGAGGACAATGTCTGTACATGAATGGTAAAGCTACTTCTCTGGAGATGCATCACTATCCATAGAGATTCTGCAGGGAGATTTTTTTTTCCTGCTGAGGAGTACATGCTGCCTTCAATGACACTGAAGCCTCATTAAAGGAGTCTTGCTTCCTTCCTTCCCAGGGAATTTTCATTAACTGTGTTAAGTTGGCTTCCCAAATGTTAAGTTCTTAACCAACAAATGGTGGCTATCTGGTAGGGGCATATTCTACCAAATGTCCTTGAAATGGCAGAACAGGACTAAAAATAGAAATGAATGAAGGTGCCGAGCTGAGTGCAGGGTCACCATCATACTTATGAGTGAATCTTTTTTTTTTTTTTTCCATGAGTCTCTCCCCTTAGATTTGATCACTTTTAGGCTTTAGTGGAACTGAAAAGTTCAATTATATGTAAAGTGACTGTTAAATCAGCAGGACCCTTGTGGGGGTCTGAGCCTACCCTCCCTTCTTCAATTGCAAGTGTGCTAAATCCATTAATGTTACAAAGGAATGTACATCCATCAGGTATAGTGGTGGAGGCCAGGGTGCATATTATAGCTTTTACTGCATATGAGACATTGCAGTCCTGTTCTTAGGAACTGCCAGGCAGATTGGGAATCACAGTCACGGTTAATAGCAGCGAATTGCCAGCTCTTGATGGGTGGGTAGTCACTCCTTTCAGTGGTTGCCCCCTGGGGGAGAAGGTAGAAAAACAGAGGGAGGGAATTAGAGTGACTTTGCACAGCTGAGCAGGTTCATGCCGCCGGATCCGTGGCAAGCATTGGCAGGGCTCCACTCTGGGGAGGCTCACAACAACATCACAGTCTCATTTTTACCAATTGGTGTTGCTATATAGCCAGTGGTGCACAGGGGGAGAGCAAGAAGAGAAGGGGGGTGGTGTGGGCTGGGGAACAGGATGGAAAGTGGGGAGAGAGGAAGGAAGGCGGGAGTCTGGGCTAAATTAAACAAACAAACCAACTACATGTTAAAAGTGTTTAACCCAGAACCGTTAGCCTGGTGCTACTAATTGTTCTCTACTAGTAGTTTAAGTTCAATGTGTGATTAAAGAGTTGGCTCACAAACTCTCTGCATAACCTTAATTTTTTCAAGGTTCTTTGAGTGTAGAATGGCTTATAATAATGATTTTGACTAATACGATTTTTGACATGCAACTTTAATGCTTAACCTTAGTACAACTCCAGAGCATTTCATGTGTATTCAGCTGTAAAGAGTGATGATTTAAAGGGATAATATAAGAAAAAGGTCGTTCTAGAATGAACCTCTAACAAATTGCATAAAGGGAGCTTATTATTCCTTGAGTAGAGGGATATGCAGCTTTTCTGATCATTTTTCTGCTTGGTTCAAAAAATTGTTGAGACATGATTGGGGAAAGAAACAGGAAAAAATGAAATAGGATTCTGCAAGCAAGGAACATTCTTTTGATGGTTATGATTTTGTTGCCACTAAAAATATTCTATGATAATGTGGTTATTCATCTCCTCTTGTTTTGGGTGAAGAATTCGCTCCAACAAGAAAATGCTGTTATTGGTTGGAGGACTGCCTCCTGGACCGGACCGGCTTCCCAGTAACTTGGTTCAGTACTATGACGATGAAAAGAAGACATGGAAAATACTGACAAGTGAGTGGTTTTGTTGATTCATGTATTTATCCATTTATTTATTTGGGGTTAACTTTGTCTTGATGAATTTGAAAACATGGTTAATCAAATTAGACATTTTATTGATTTGTTATCCTTCAGAGATGTGTTTATGTATCACCAGAGACTTCTCAGTAGGAGAATAAATTAAGATTCCTGAGGTTGCCAATTTGATCATAGAGTAGGCCTAAATTAAATCTGGCCAAAAATCACTGGCCTGAGTTTTTGTTCAAAGCAAACTTTTAAGGTATTTTGTGATCCCCAAAGAATAAAATCATTTAATTATTTTAGGAGAGTCTTCTTCCCCTGTGAAATTTTCTAGATTTAAAGAGCCATCTAACTTATGGTCTCCATAAGCTTCTGTCAGTTTGTTTAACTCGTGTTTTTCTCTAGGAGTCATAATTTGTAGTCTTTTTGTCAAAGGCATTCTTCCTTTTACCCTACAGCTTAGGTGGACAAAGCTATCCCAGGCACCTTCCAACTACAATACATTGTGCTTGCAAACTTTACCCAAGATTTTGCCCCCTCCTTTCTTTAGAGGGTGATTGTGCTTTGCAGCAAGCCTTTTGCCTTGGGCATTGAGATTTGGAACTTATCATTATATTGGTTACAATTTCCAATCTGATTCAGTCATGGAATCAAAATCACCGTTTCTTGAGTGCAGCAGGCTGTGGGCTCTAGTCCCCTTGTGGGTAAAGTGGCAGCACTGGTCAATAAAACTAAATTTTAACTGTCAAAATTGCCCAGAGCCACATAGATAAAATAATAAATGAGCAATTTTGATCCATAAATCAAAGCCATACTTTTAGAACTGGACAGTTGGTGGAAGTTAGATTTTCTTATAACGTGCATTTTTTAAACTGAATACGATGTCTTATAAAAATAATACTTTTCACTTTCCAAAATTATTTTAAGTAAATGAAAGTGGGAAAAATTTTGTCCTAAGAACAGGAGTGGAGCAAAGACTATTGTGGTGTGGTGCTTGAAATAATACATTTCTGAGCTGGTTTACTACCCCAGTGAAGCTGATAGTAGCATCGGCCAAGAACTGCAGTGAGAAGACTCCCTGGGTACCCATATGCTATGGAAGGAGTAGATGATGTGGTGTAACAGCAGCAAGATTAAGGACAAGAAACAAAGAACAATAATTTAGAGAAATCTTAGAATCATTTTTATTCTAGCTATAGTATTGTTAATCACAGCTCAAACAACTAAATTCATGGCAAATCCATACTTTTTTTAGAGATTTTTCACTCAGAAGGAAAACTAGTCTATTTTTTCCTGGTTTTTGATCAAGAGACATAAGCAAAACAGGGGATAGCAAGCAAGAGAAATAAAGAAAGAGACAAAGAGAAATAGAAATGGAGAATCAGTGACCAAGAGAGAGATTCAATTCAATTGATTTCAGAAGTCTTCCTCTACTAAGTTCAACTGCATGCTCATCTGCTCTAGGTAAAGTTCTGTTTGTTCTTTCTTAGAAATCTACTGTTTTAATTGTCCCCAGGTCTAATAAATATTTCCTTTAACTCCACTAAAACCCGCCTTCCTCCAGTGCCTCATTGTGATTGGAAATTGACCCTGGCTTCTTGAAGATACATCAGCAGAGCTCAGCCTTGGGCAGGCTCTCCAAAAGGAGGAAGACTTCAAGTATAAACCTAGTGATTGGTTTAACACCTCTCATACAAGACCAGACTAGCTCAATACAGAGATGCTAATCACCAGGTTTTACTCCATCATGCTGATATTCCTGGTGGTAGTAGTCTTCAAAGATTGTCTATGAAGCCATTGAGGGAGAATCCCAGTGGGTAAAACCATGACTTCTAGCAGCATTTGAATATAAGAAGTCATTCTGTTGCCCTCTTGAGTCTTTGGCTCCACATGTGATGAAGAATCAAACACTTGAGGCAGGAAATACTTGTCTCTTAAAGATCTGTAAATATAAAGTCCTTTCCCTAAAGTCGTTCATATTTTTGCTGGCATTAGCCAAGAATCAAGAAGTTTTTTTCAAAAGGAGCTCTTTTGAATGAATTTGCTATAGTTGAAATGCAGGAGAGATAAACATATTAATGAATAAAATATGGCAAAGGGCTTATAAATAGTAAGATACACAGAGGTCTTCTTTAAACTCTAAGAACTGCTGCAATGGAAGAAAAATTATCTAAAGCTTTGGAAAAAAGAATACTTGGCCTACACTGTTGAATTCTAACCCCATAGTTGTGTTTTATGTAGCCCAAGGTATACAGATTTCATAGACATTCATTTCCCCATTCAGCAAGCATATACTAAACACCTCCTATATGAAGAGCATTTTGCTAGGTTTTGGGAAAAATGAAAAGTTTAGCTATGAAAATGTTCCCACCTTTATGGAATTTCCAGTCAAGGGGAAGGATAAGACAAGCATTTTAATCCACAATCATACATTATAAGTGCATCCAAGAGTTATAAACATAGTGGTATTTAAAGTCCAAAGGGGAAGGTTATTAGGAACTTTAATATATTTGCTTGATTAGAAAGTCAATCTGGCTAATTTCCATTGCAAATTGGAAGGGGTATCATTTGGGGGAAGGGGATATTATGGGAATCAGTTTATCTGATTTCACTATCTTTGCTAATTAAATTAACCAGGTAACTACCAAATCTTTATTTCATTTTGGGCTATACAAACAGCCTGAAGAATGTGTGGTTTAAGGGATTGAAAAGTAAACTGAGTTCTTTTAAGTTGGATCTTAGATTCAGAAGGAGAATTAGTCATTAAAGATTGCACTCACTGTAACTGTACTGGAATGCCAAACCTACAGCGAGACTGACCTGAGTCTGAAAGTAGTCAGTTGAGTTCTTTGAAAGGACATTGGGGAGCACATACAGGGAGACAGACCTGTGGACTTGGCTCTGCTCAGGCATGGACTAGCTGAGCAATGAAACTGGGCCCTGGGCCAGCTGTGACCTTGGAGGCTGAGTGAGAGAATAATAACCGATTGGGGATGAAGTAAGCTTTAGACTCTGCCCCAGCTTCCAGTCATGTTCCCTTTCGGAACTCTTCAAAACTTGGAGATCCATGTGAAAGCTGTGCATGTGAGGTATCTGATTCACCAGAGGCAGTGGTACAGGCCATTTTAAGGAATCAGACACACATACACACACATTAAATGAGTGCTTCGAAAAGTTTAATCTATAATATGTCCGCTATTATTGTCATTTAGGATAATTGTACTGAAGTAGGAGAGATGTGCCTAATGATCTGGTTGGAAGAATAGTTGATTTTTTTGAGTATTGGGGTGGCAAAGACTCCGGGAGTATCTTTAAATACAAGAGAGTATGGTATGCTGATAAGAATGTTGGATTTGGGATCAAGAAAGACCTGAGTCTGGATATTGCTAGTTTTGAGTTCCTTGACATATGAATCCCTATATAAAATCCCTACATATAAAAGCTCTCTTGTTTACTCTTCTGAAAAAGGACGGTAATACCTACGGTGTCTATCACAAGGCTGTGATGGGGATCAAATGAGTAATATACTAATAAGAACTTTGAGATCCTCAAAGTATTATAGATACATTAGCTATTATCATCATAGCAAAAATAATTAAATGAAAAACTACTGAGGGTGGACTTTGGGAACTAAATGGCTAGATAATTAAAAGATTTAGACATCTAGTTCTTTGCTCCCTACAAAATTACCCTTACCTCTATCCCACCCCATCAAATTGTCTGATATATTTAACAACATATAGTCAGGATTTTCTTTCTGACCCTACTAGAACTTCACCAAGCTTGGGCAAAAATTATTAAATCTTACAGTATAGAATATGCTAGTTTATCTTGCCAAAGTCTATCAGAATGGCAGTGAGGAAGTACAAGTAAAAATTAACTATAAAATCATTTTTGCAAATATAAAGTGCTTGGGGATAATCATGAGCAAGGTGATCCTCTCACCTCCTAATAAAAAAAAAACTTTTAAGAGAAAAATTGAGATGTTCTTTCATTGTTTTCAATTGAATTGGGCTGTGAGGTGCCTTCCTCTTTTTCATGTAGTCTTTCATTTAATTCCCAAATTATTAGAAAGCAGAACAGGAGATATTAATGCCAAAGTAACCAAGGGAAGTGGGACCACAATGCAGTTATACCCAACCTTAGCACCATGCTTTCAAAGTTCAGAGTTACTGGAGCTACCTAGTAATTTGGGAATTAATCCCTGCAGCATGTTCAGGCTGCCCACATGGGACACAAACGAACTGTGCTTTGGCATGTTCTGCATTCAAAAATCATAGGACTTTGCTAAGAATTGAATTCTGCTCCATTCTTTTTTTTTAACTCATTCTTAGAATGAATACTAAGTATTCCAAAACAGAAGAGCTATAATGCCAGGCAATTGGGGTTAAGGGACTTGTCCAGGGTCACACAGCTAAAAAGTATCTAGGTCCATATTTGACCCCAGGACCTCCCCTTTCCAGAACTGACTCTCAATCCACTGAGCCACCTAGCTGCTCCTTTCTACTCCATTCTTATTCTCTTGCCCTCTGTGTCCTTAACTAGAGTGAGAAAATGTGCTACCTCTCCTTTCTAGAGGGAAGGAGGAATATTTCTCAGGGGTCATTTTTCCTCTTTCTGCAGGCAGAACAGGAAATAAGAATATAACTTGTTTATTTTTATACATACATTTTTCAAAATGTTTGTCCTCTCATACTGATTTCTCAGGTTTACCTTTCACATCATTAAAAATTCCATTGCTGCTATTAGCCTTATTTTATTCAGTAAATATTTATTGGGCATCTGCTATATGCAAGGCCCTGAGCTGGGTACCGGAGATGTAAAGACAAAAAAAAAACCTAAAAACCAGTTCCTGCTCTCATATTCAAAAGATGTTTCCCTTCTGGGCCTCAGCTTCCTTTTCAGCAATAAAAAGAAAGAATTGACCTAAAAGATAGGCAGCATAGTATTATGCAAAGAGTAGAGGATTTTTAAGTCCCAGGACCTGGGTTTGAATTCTAGCTCTATTACCCTGTCATTAGGAAGTTAGTTAGTCTCATTTTCCTCATCTATAAAATGAGGAAGAAGAGCTGGATGATCCCTGTGGTGCCTTTCAGCTCTAATATTCTCTCATTCTTTTAATAGTCTTAAATCAGACTTTTTGAGAAATCAGAAAGTGCCTTTTTTTGCTTCCTTGCTCCTGATTTTAAACTGTTTTTTCCTCTAGTCCAAGTGTTTGATGTCTCTTTTTCTTTTCTTCCCCCCCCCCTTTTTTTTCATTTGGGTAAGTAGGGTGGAAAAAGTACACGAGAGACTTTTCTCACATTCCATGAACTATCTGGTCTGTTTTAATATGCTTTACCTCTAACAAAGACTGCAAGTCTTATTCTAAAGTTCTGATGGTTATTTTAGGAGACACAAAGAAGGTAATACTAATCAGACCAATTTGTGTAGATATAGTATTGATGAATCAAAAGTTGTCCAAAATATTAAATCATGGCATCACTATAGAGGCTGTGTGATATAGTGGATAAAGGACCAGCTCTGGCAACAGGAGAACATGGATTTGAGCCCCATCTCAGTGACTTGCTGTGTGACCTTGGGCAAATCAATTAAACTCTTAATGCTCACATTCTCTAAGGGTATAAATCTCAGAGAAAGTGCTGACTGATTTTGATTGGTAAAGAGAATTTCCTCATCTGGGAGTTCTCTATAGCAATGAAAACCAGAGATCTAGTCCTTATCATCATGCTATAATGAAAAGATATCAAACTTGGGGTCTCAGAACTCCCAAGTGGGGCCAGAATGAGATTAAAATGTAATTGGGAAATGTTTAACAAAATATATGTCAAATATAACATAGATAATTTGTGGTATCAATAAGTATCCTGTAGAGATGTATTTCTATTTCAGTTTGACCCCCCCCCCAGTAATGAAAAGCATGGCAACATTAAAATATAAGCTTTAGATAGCATAGGAACTTAGCAAATGTTGAAGTTTGTGTTTTGAAAAGATGGTGCTTTTAAAATATCAACAAAAATATCAAGATAAGTCATGATGCTTGCATTTGAGGAGTTAACATTTCTAGCAAAGAAGGTTATCTGAAGAAGACAGCAATAATACAAACTATGTAAGTGCCCAAGAAAGGGGCAAAAAACTTCCTTGAAAATAGCACTTAGGGATATCTTCTCACTGGTGAGTAAAACAAGAAGTAAGAGAAGAGTGTGGTTTAAAGAAGAATTATTATACTTGGCATTGTATTTACTATGACCTTTACTTTATAGGACTCGATAGTGTGCGGTGAGCTGGGGTCACATATGGCCATCACAAGTGTTGATTATTCAGGGACTAATAATCCAGTTTGTAAATTATACTGATTTTTATTTTCCTTCTTGGTCCTCCAGCTGCCCTTCTTTTGGCTATTTTCTTTATTAGTATTTCCAACAGAGTACAGGTCAGGAAAGGGTGAGCTGTTGAAACTCAAATTAGTCAACTGCTGTTACTTGTTAGCAGCTGTTGTGATAATTTGGTAATGGTTGGAATGGTAAACAAATGAATATATAGAAGCTTGGGGATTTTCTTTATCTACACCATTCTGTTCCCTCAGATAAAATATCTGTTAAATTTAATTTAACTGAATTCACAGGGATAGTAAAGAATAGCTTATAGATATTATTCTTGACAGACAACTTGGAAAGATTCTTGAATCCACAAAGTAAAACTCTGAAGATGTCCAAAAAATAATCAGACTTGTTCTCAGAATTGGGGAATAAGGGAAAAGATGCCTTATATTTTGAGTGTTTGGGATTAAAATGCTATGCAAGGGATAAAAAGATTTAATACAATAACATTGCATCAGGCCTTTTTGCTTAGGTTAGATTCTGTTGGGTTAGCTTGCAGAGTAATTGTTTTCTGGGAGAGAGAGAGAGAGAGAGAGAGAGAGAGAGAGAGAGAGAGAGAGAGAGAGAGAGAGAGAGAGAGAGAGAGAGAGAGAACTAGAACATTGTATTTGGATTTCTTTTTTAATATGCTAGCATCTAATTTTACCTTCAATGAGCTCAATTCTAATTTGAGATACATGGCTGCACATTGCTATATATCTTGAAATACATGCTACTGCACATTCATGCACCAGCGCATTAGTGGATTCTTCATAGATTTTTTCAAAAATGGTCTTTTAAAATACTGCATTTCAAGTAAGTAGGAAGTCTATAAAACATAACTAGGTTTATTTGGCCAGCCCACTTTTATTTCTAGTCTATACCCTCTTTGAATTTATTGTTCTTTCTCAAAAGGGAACACTAGTCTTCCAGAAGTGATAATGGCTGTTTCATAATCCTTTGTGGACCTGATGGTGGGTGCATAGTCTTTTCATCTGTTGCAAACTTCATTTCCTACATAGAACAAGACTCTGGGCTCACTCTTCCAGAACAAGGACAGTAGCTTCTCTTCCTTGGGCTCTATGGTCACCCTTGAGACATGGTGGGGTATCTTTCTTTTATGTGAATTTCTGGAGACACCATTCTGGTGTGTTCTTTCCCCCAGTAATTACTGACAGGTCTATTTATCCAATTAGCATTAATTAATTTTATCAAGGGATATTCACTGCAAAGCATAAATATTCCCCTACCCAAGACCTAGAGACAAATATCCTCTATAACATCTTGATCCCTAGGGAGAGTGGATTCAAACATTTCAAGGATACCATTGAACATTTGTTCCCCCTGGTCCATTACTAAATGTCGTTACTGGATAAGTCCTCATCTCAGCCATCACTGTCCAGGGTCCCTCAGGTTGTCTTTCCTTTCCGAGTCTTGCTGCTAGGCTTGCTGACTACAAAATCCAGCAAGGACTCCAGTTCCTAGATCTACATTCATTCACCTTTCTGACCCTTGGAAGCTCACAAAGTCATAGTTATCTCCCCTACTTCTTCACTTAAAAAGCAATAATCTATATGACAGAGACAGAAACAACAGCAGAGTTCTATGATCATGTCTGTATGTTGGTGGCACTAGTTGGGAGAGATAAAGAGCCAGCATCTCTTTCTCCACTCATGTTTATAGCAGTCCAAGTCTCCATATTGAATCATAGCTAGTCAGGAAAGAGCCAACATGATGAGACTCACTTTGGCTTATTATTGCCTTTTGTTTGAACCCCGGTTCTAGCTCCACAGCCAATCAATCAATAACCTTTCTCTTCACCAAGTGATTAACAGACCAGAACTAATTATAGAATGTCTGTGCAAATTCCAAATTGGGGAGTAAGGCATTTCCATTATATGTCATCATGCCTCTACGTAAGTAGATTCTCCAGCCTCTGCCACATGAAAATTACATCAGCTGAGCACACTATGCATGCATGTATGTATGTATATACCCACCAGTGCCCAATTACACAATAATGATAGGATTTGCTTTTTGTCATGTTCCTAATGATGTGGATGCCATGAAAGATGGTTATAGGTTCATAGTCCAAGGAGATAGTCTAACCTGATCATTTCATAGATGAGGAAACTGAGGAATAGAGAGAATAAACTGATTAGTCTGGAGTTAGGTAAGTAGGCAATAGTGGAACCAGGATGCAAACCCAGGACTCTAATTGAAAGCCTAGGGCTTCTTCTTCTACGCCAACTTTTGACTATGCCAACTGGTAGCCCTTAGCTTTACAGCCTTCACCCAGACCATCTCTCAACAGAGTGGTTCATTGGTCATAAAAGGGACAAGTAAATTGGCATGAATGAATACATGTAAATGCTTCAGTACATAAAAAATATCACTCAAAAGTGCAGGCCCTGTTGATAGCATGCTAGTGATATCATCTTTGTTTATGGATGACATGGACTCTCAATTATTTATAAGAAATTATATGATTTTCAGTTTCTCAGTGGCTATCCGCATTTTTAAGAATATTGTCGAGACATGCTCTGCCATTAGGATAACTTTATTGACATTCCAATCCCCTGTATTTAACTTAAGTTTAGAGAAGCTCTTTGAAATCCAAGCAATTAACGATCTCTTCTGCTCAAGAAATCTTTGAGAAGGGGCAGAATTTGAATAATGAAAACAGTGGGTCTGCTATCATGGGGTGGGTTATAGGATCACATGGAGTAGGAAAGGGAAGCTAGAATGGAGAAATTAGCAATGTAGCCCCTACTGTGTTAGTATGGCTTTACTCAAGTAAATTCCTAGAATATAAACTACATCTATATTCAAATTTAAGTATAAAAATAGATTTCAAAGATAGTCATACTGGTCTACACTTGGGGTCAATCATAGCTCAGTTTTCCATTAGTAGTGTAACTAATGAATAATTCACTATGTATCTTAGTTCAGTGGAATGAATACATACACACGTATATATATATATATATGCATACATATATATCTGTATGCATATATATGCATATATATGCATGTGTATGTATGGCATTCTAGGGAGCTGGAAGTACTTTATTATCTTCAGAAGGCAACATAGAGATTACATGTAATTATATCCACCACTTTAATAATAGATTATGGCAGTAATTTCAGGAGTTCCACAAAGACACACAATGGAGCTAGATATAGAACCCAGTTTTAGTGACTCAGTTGAATCCAGAATACACTATACAGTGAGCCAATTCTTATAGCTCTGGTTATGAAATATGCAAGCCTCTAACTACACTATCGACAACCCAAGTGGCCCAAGTTCCATTGTTAAGTAGTTTTTCAATACCATTTCTTAACCACCAACCATGTATAATTAAGACCCTTTTAAAGAAATGGTCATTGGTGGACCAGTATATTTCTAGTGAAAATAGTGTGCAATTGCTTCCCACCGTTCTTGATCTGTTAAGATATGCATAATGGATCCTTTCATTATTGCTCACCAATCTTTTGTCAATACCTTTTTAATCATTAAGCACTGGCATTTTGAAAAAACTAAACATTTAATTCTGAAATAAAAACAAAGGTTAAAAATGGCAAATCCATAAAAACGATTATTATCATAAAGTTCCAAAACCAGAATCTTCAGATATTTTTATGTTGAGAACTGCATAGCACTTCCAAAAACCCTACTGCTAAGGAAATGATGTATCACTTTCACTTTCATTATATGTTTTTAATCAGAGCGTGACTTCACACTAGACAAAGCGATGCTTTATGCATGGTCTCACTTGTTTTTGCTAAAATCTTTTGACATGATTAATTTTACTTTAATGCTTTTGTCTTGTTGTAATGGTGAGGATGATGGGTATAAACCAGGGCAAAAATACATGCTTTTCTATTATAATACCTCTGAGCATTAAAAAAATATATTAAATGAAAGCAAAAAAAATCACAGGAGACTGGTCCGACTGGAATTAAATTTCTTGCTACCTGAACACAGAATACATGAGATTCAAAAAAAATGATTCAGCCATTGTTTTTAGTTTTATTTTTGGTATTTCTTTTATAGCAGTTTATTCATCTGTATGATTGGAAGTGACGAGGAGGAGGAAGATTGTATCTTATAGCTTTCTGAATATGCAGTGAATCCCTAGTTCCATTGCAGGATATTCCTTCACAACATCCAAACCAAACTCTTAATTAATCCTCTGAAGACTTACAGGGCAGATCCTAAACTATATTTACATGGTGACACCTTTGGTTAATCACAGGCTAATTGTAACTTGTGTCAGCCTCTTAAAACAGGCTCTCATTGCACCATATAAAAGCAGACAGAGGAGAGAGATGAGCAGCAGAGGAGGAAATGGTGGGGATGCATCTACCGGAAGCAAAGCTCTCAGCTTAGTGTTGTACCAGTTTCTAGTCTAACAAAATCTAAAACAATGTCCTTTGTCCAGATGACAAAAAAATAGTTATGCAAGTGAAATATAAGGAAGATAACAATACTGCATTCAACAAGTGGGAGACCATCAATGTAAGATAGAAGCATCTATTCTGCAAAGGCATAGAGTATTCATTTTTCCTTACTGTCTTTATAAATTGTAAAGTTATGTATCCATATTTCTGTATGTTCCTGTTTCCCCAATATATCCTGTTTGCTTACTATAGTTGTTTTACAAGAATAAATTCCATTACAACAAATAGTATTATGATGAAAATTGCTATATAACAAAAACATTTCCTGATCACTGGCCAAATGGCCCATTTATTTCACATAATTATCAAAATAACAAAAGTACACAAAGCCAATGGATTGAATTCTCCTGTGGAATTTGGAGTAATAGGATTTGACTTTCAATATACCCTTTGGTGAAAGGAAATAGAGATGCTTAACCTAGATAAAAAGTAACTTATAATATAGTCTTCATCTGTCTGTCATTGTGTAATGTGGATGGTATCTATTCTACGTGGCCCAGAGTGGCATAAATAGCAACCGAAGTTCACATTTATATGGTGCTTTTTAGTTACAAAGAATTTTTTATGCATATACACATACATAACATGAAACTCTGAGAAGTGGAGCAGAAATAATCAATATCTCTTTAGAGCTGTAGAAACACTTGTAAGAGACAATATTTGAACTCAGGACTTCTGATTCAGTCCTTTATGTTCATCATGCTGACTCCTTGGGCCATTTTTGGGAAATTAATAGATTTTAGCTCTATTGGAAAAAAATATTTTTCAAATAAATAACATTTTTAGAGACTCAAGTGGACTGCCTAAGTAGCTGCCGAGTTCCTTATCACCAGAAGTGTATAAGCAAAGATCGTTTGTTATTTTTGTTATTTGAGGTCATTGGTAAAGAGGATCAAATATTTCATTTTAAATTAGACTGGATGACTTCTCATGTGCCTTCTAGCTCTGAGATTCTATCAGTAATACTTTTCTAAAGAGAAAACCCCTTGAAGACAGGCAGATGCTGCTTGGAAGAATCATAACATCAATGTAGCTGCCGACACTCCTTATTCCATTTTTGAAATACTGATCCATAGACTGATCCATAAAAATATTGATATTGAGCATCTAACCTAAAATAACTTCATCTTTCAAGTTATTTTTTAATTGTGAACTTAACCATCACCAATACAGGCAACTAGGTAGAGCAGTGAATAAAGCACATTTAATAGGAGTTCAAATCTGACTTCAGATACTTATTAGCATTATGACCTTAGGCAAGCCATTTAATCTCTTCCTGCCTCAGTTTCCTCAACTATAAAAAGGTAACACATACTTTCTCCTATTATTGTCAGAAGGATAAATGAGATAATTTTTATAAAGTGCTTTGCACAAGGTTTGGCACATAATTGTCATTTAATAAATGCTTTTTCCTTCCTTACCATAACAAATACAGACATTTCTTTATTAAAAGGAACATTAAAAGAGACTTGAATAAGAAAGCGAGTTTATGTTATACCATAATTTTTAAAGAAAAATATCTTTATACATATATAATGTATATTATATACAATAAAAACACAATTAAACAAAGTCATAATTGCTATATTTGAAGTCATATCTTTGGAGCATTTAATGATTTTAAGGAATTGGGTACATTTAATTTTTGAAAGAATAATATATATGAAGACAAATGGCTTATTTGGGGAGTAGCAAATATGTCAGTTTATCTGATGCAGCTAGTGAGATAAAGCGAAATAAGCTTGGAAAGATAGGCATGAGGCATGAGGAAGCCAATGAAACATCTCAAACAGAGAAGTAACATGAGCCACAACTGAAGGATATCAATGGGGCAACCATATGTAGGGAGAATAATCAGGTTGGAGAGAGGAAAGACTGAAAGCAGAGATTCCAAACAGGAGACTTTTGTAATCATCCAGGAGAAAAGTGATGATGAAAGCCTGAACTAGAGTGGTATTCAGGTGAGTAGAGATAAGAGGCAGATGTGAGGGTTATTGTAGATATAGAATTGACAAAATTTGGCAGCTAATTGGCTATAGGGATAAAGGAGAAGGAAGAGTTGAGGATGACTCCAGTATTACAAAACTAGATAACTAAAATTATGGTGGTATCCTTGATAATACTAAGGAAAGTTAGAAAAATTAAATATGACATTTTCAGGTTTAATTTGTATTGTTTACAATTTTCTCCATCACTTTCATGAGACTAGAAAATCTACAAAACACTAAATCAAGCCTTGGTTTATAGCATTTCCCAATTTCTAATATATGAATTCTCACACTAAAAATTTAACACTTGGTTTTGGGGAAATCACTTTTAGCTATGTCCATCATACTCCCATCTATCCTATTTTGTTTGTACCTCTCTTGTCCCCCTTTCACATACTCTCTAGTATTATAATTACAGTTGTCATAGGAAATAGGCTTTATCTTCATCATTAGACTAAAATTTTGATGAAGGCAGGGACCACATTTTATTCTTCCTTTTATCACCCACAACAAAAGTAGTGCTATTGTAGGCCATCCTTAGCAACTCTGAATGCTGCACTGGGTTTGGAGGCCTCTTCCCCTTGGAAATCTAATGTCCTGAACTGTAAGGCTACTTTGTCCCTAGTCATTGAAGCAAGACTATCATCTCCACTACTACTTACCTGGGTTGAGATGAAATTTCTGGATTGGTAAGAATGGTCTCCCCAGTCCTACTCCTATTCAGAGGCTGGATTTGGATCTCCTTCTTTAACATGGGAATCTACTCTACCAAAGTTTACTGACACTCTTGTCCAATGTACTGAATTGATACTAAAGAAAGAAATGGTGTTGTATACAGTGTTATACTGTATGGTATGGTATATATGTATGGTAAACTGATGGTCCTAAGCTCAAATCCTACCTTTGCCATTTACTCTCTGTGTGACCTCTGGCAAATGATTTAACCTCTCTGACACTGTTTTGTAACATAAAAGAATTGGACTAGATGACCTAGGAAATCTTTTAAAATTCTAAATCTATATTCTACAAACCCTGAGCACACATGAAGGTAGGAGCTCTGCTAATAACAAGACTTTCCCATGACGCTAGCACTTGCTCTTACCTAGAATCTCTATCACTTATCCCAGTGTCACAAACTCCTGTCCTGTTCTTGCCCCACAAAAAAAGTTTAGTGGTGGTTTCACCCCAGAAACTATTGCCTAGATCTTATTGCCTCACTTGAAGGCTGCTTCTGCTCTTCCCATTGTTACCAAAGCAATGCCAATAGCCCTTTAATGTTGTTCATTTGATAACCTCATAACAGTGGTTGTATATTTTTATATACATGTGGCTTCTACAATGAAAGTGATGCCTTGGCCCAACCTAATCTCTCATCTCATTCATTAATTCAATGCAGTAGTTCAAGAAGTGTTTCTTAAGTGCCTTCTCAATGAAGGGAACACACCAGGTGATGAGATTACAAATATAAAATGAAAAACAGTCCTTGCACTAATTGAGTGTACAGATAGACAGACAGATAAATAGACAGATATACACAAACATATATATGTATGTCTATAAATGTGTGTGTGTGACCCTAGGCAAGTCACTTAACCCTTTTACCTCAGTTTCTTATGTCAAAATTGGCTGGAGGAGGGAATGGAAAAGCACGTCATATCTTTAACAAGAAAATCCCAAATAGGGTCACAAAGAGTTGGACACAGCTGAAAAAATTGAATGACATCATTAAACATTTAAATAAATAAATAAATGATTATATATACATATATATAGAGAGAGACACACACATACACAAACACACACAAACATACAAATATATATTCTTTGATCCCTCACCTGTTGCTGAAGTTGTGTTCCAGAGACCGACCTGCTGTGATAGGTGAAAATCTGTGAAGTAGCAGCGTTATATTTATTTTATTATATATATATATATATATATATATATATACATATATATATATGTGTGTGTGTGTGTGTGTGTGTGTGTGTGTGTGTGTGTATTTTAAGGCTTTATAAACCCCATTCTCCTGTAAACCTTTTCCACACTCTTATTAACCCTTTCCACACTCTGATTAACCTTTTCCACACTTATAAACACTGAGCCAATCAGAGCCCAGGATATAGAACGATAGAACGGAGTGCTGTGGTTGGTTGCCTTTCAGCCAATAGTGTGCCATGTACAATCTCACATTGGTAAACTTGCACAAGTGTAGTGGGGCACTGCATTTCCATTGTGTTCAGTATGGTATTCACCTGCAAAATCCTGTGATATAGTGAAAACTCTGTAATACAGAATTAGATATATATTTTTTAAAAACCCATGATACAGTGAAGGTATGATAAGTGAACCTTGATATAGTGAGGGACCACTGTATATACATGTGTGTGTGGATAATCTGTATGTGTGTGTATATATATATATATAAAATATGTACATGTGTTTATTTATATATAAATTATATATATATAATATGTATGTGCATTTTTATATATATGTATATACATAAAATGTCAGAAAATCTCAGATCAAGTAACAAGTCTGAGTTTACTGGTTGTATGATAGGCAAACTGCCTCCTCTTTATGGGCCTCTTCCTCTTCATCTATAAAATAAGATAGTCACATTCCTACCATCTACTTCAAAGAGTTATTGAGAGAAAAGGACTTTGTAAATTTTAAAGTAGTAAATAAATGACTATTTCTATTATTATACAGACATGGTCTTGTGCTGTTTGTATATGCATGCATAGCCAGTGTTTAAAATACTAAATTCAATGCATATGACACATACATTCACATGTATGCAATATATAAGCTTAGTCTTTGAGGATGAAGGGTTCCCACTGAAAGCAGAATCAAAGACAATTCAAGATAAAAAAATAAATATGGGAAAAGGATTTATGGGGAGAGGAGAACAGGAGAGAATATAGAGATTAGAAAATGAACTAGTCACTTGTGCAAATTCATTTGGTGAATTTATGGTTTTCCTCTATCATCTGTCTAATTGAAGATTCAAGAAAAGCCTTTCTACTAGGTTTAGAAATTGCTTTATCTCACAAACCGCCTTTAGTTTCAATGGACTTGTTATACATTCTCTCAGAGCCTCCTCTGAGCTTCCTCTCTCCTGAGTTTCATAGTTGTGATGGTCTTTGTGCCCATACATATTCATATACAGAGGGAGAGGCTTTGGATTAAAGTTCCCAAATTGTTTCATCTTGAGCTAGGGATGCCAAAGCATTCCTTGGCCTGTGGAATATTGGCAAACCTTAGGTCTCCTGTTCCCTACCCATTCATAAATTTGTGTAAAAGGTTCATCATTACAGTAATCATTCACTTTACCAAATATAATACAAGTGGTCCCTTTTATGTCTGCATAAAAATTTCTTGGGATTAAATTAATTCTTTTACTTTATAGCTTTCACTTTTTAAAAAGTGATAAAGCATCCCTTTGGTCTTTATTCTTGTCAAAACCAAAGGCATTTTCCCCACCTGAATGATAATCAGAAGATGTATGTGGAGATGAGTTGAAGGGAGATTTAATCTTTATTTCTTTCAATTTTATCATTAAATTTGTTGAGGTTTGACATCCTGTGTTGTTATTTGTCGCATATGTATGTAAATGTGTTCATAGATTTAATTCAGGGAACAATTCATGGTGTGTCTCATAATTTATATGTATCTCTAATATCCAATTCATTGGATAATCTCAGCATCAGGGTTTCATCTTCCGTGCCCTACTCAAGCTGGTTTCAGCACTGCACTGAAAAGCTTGAGCAAGCATGGGCATGATATTAAAGGGAAAGCCACAGCCCTTACTACTACTAGCTCCTGTCCATGGACCGAATAAACTTTCTGTATCTGTGGGGGAATGATTAACTTACCCCATGTGCCTTAAGAAAGACAGGTAAGAAAATAAATAAGCCTCTTCTGTTATAGAGCTTTATTTTCCTTTGAATGAGATTTTCTTTGAATATTTTGATGAGAGCCAGTGTGGTATAATGAATGGATAGAGACAGCGGGGCTCAGAGTTAAGAAAACTTGGGTTCAAACTGGGTTCAAGTACTATCTTGGATATATTCTGGCTCAATGCCTCTGGCAAATCACATGCCATAGACAACTCTAAGGATATGTCATAAAGAAGATACTAGCCTGCACTGAAAGAGGGAGTATTATCGCTCCACAACAAATAAGACTGCTCAAGAGAGTAAAAATAATTATTTTGATACTTTGAGTTTGTGATTGGGTCTACCATCCTTTTTTTTAAACCCTTCCCTTCTGTCTTAGAATTAATACTGTGTATTGATTCCAAGGCAGAAGGGAAGTAAGGGCTAGACAATGGGGGTTAAGGGACTTGCCCAGGGTCACACAGTGAGGAAGTGTCCAAGGCCAGATCTGAACCTAGGACCTCCTCTTTAGGCCTGACTCTCAATCCACTGAGTCACCTAGCTGCCCCCTTGACTCTCTCTCTTCTTTAATAAACAAATTTTGGTCACTTATAAGTTCAGAAGTCTCCACTTGCTAATTCAGAAGGTTAACAACATGGGGTAAATGGGGTCAGCACTAAAAGTTTCACTGTCTCAACAAAGCATCTAATTTCCCAGAGAAAACATTTCTATTTCAAATTTGATTTAGTTCAACAAGTATTTATTACACATATGTTTTGTACCAGGAACAGGTTTAGACACTGCAGATACAAAGACAGAAAGAGAAAAACAATTCCTACCCTCAATAAACTCAACACCTTACCAGGGTCTTCAAAGCTTTAAACTGCATGCTGGCTAGCTATATGACAAATATATATATATNCCACACTCACCTAAGGACATTTCTAACTTTACTTGCCCCTCTGCCCAGCAGCCCAATGGGGTACCCCTATCAGGGGTAAGGCATGGAGCAGGGTGTGGGGCTTACATGCAGTACGAGGGTTGCAGCTTGAGTACTTGGTTTCCAAAAGGTTCACCATCACTGCCCCATACTAATAAAATCATAAACCCAGTCTTCTTTTTTAATAAAAAGTTAAAAGAATTGCTAAAGCATTGTGTATCTCAATCTTATTCTAGAGATAAGTAGAATGTTATTGTCATCTAATCCAAGTTTAGGATATTGATGTTTATAAGTGTGTGTATGCATATATAAAAATATATACTTTCCTCTTATATATGTATAAATATATACTTTCCTCCCAGAGGCAGAAAGTTGGATTAGATGACAAATATATATATATATATATATATATATATATATATATATATATATATATATATATGTAAAACCCAGTGGAATTGCATGTTGGCTGTAGGAGGAAGGGAGAGAAAGAATGTGAATCATGTAACCATGGAAAAAGTTTCTTAATTAATCAAAAAATAAAATTAAAAAATAAAAAACAAATCTATATCATTAGCAATAAGGGGATAAGACAAAGCAAATCCTTGACCACTATCAAAAAAAAAAAAACCTCAGTAATTATTCTGCCAATGGGTCATTAGCATCAATCACTCTCATGCTAATAGTTGCTGCCATTTATAGAGTATTTTAAGATTTGTAAAATGCTTTTTGTATGTTTTTTTCCTTCCACTCTCATAACAACACTGTGAGATAAATACAAAAGGTTTTATAATCCCTATTTTATGGATGAGGAAACTGAGGTCCAGAGGGATTAGATGATTTGCCGATGGTTACACAGCTAGCAAGTCTCAGATTTGGAATTTAGGTCAAGGTGTTCCTGACTCTAGCCATCAAAAGACTATGCTTTTTTCTTGTATTTGTGCTACTCTTTTGGAAAATTGGGATAGGATTGAGGAGGGGAGAGAAGAAGCCTTCAAATAAAACACATCAAATTCCCAAGTCAGCCCTTCAATCTCATTTGTACATGGTAGACAGGGTATTGCTTGGCAGAATACAAATGAATAAACATAGCTAAGTCTTTCACATCCAAGCAAGCCATTTCCGTTCTTACCATTGACTAAAAAAAGAAAACATAAGGTAGTAGTGACCATGCAAGACCATGGAAGGTCTGACTGGAGCAGTAGTTTTCACACTTTTCATTGTGCGGGAATCCTTCCTTAAAAAAAATTTCTGTGGATGATCTTTGTTTTCATACCATCTGTGTTTCCCATCCATTCCTCCCTTCTTCCCTATCTAGAGAGTCTTTCCCTATTGCAAACAAAAAGGTGGGATAGTCAACAAGCCAGCATACTAATACATTTTTAAAAGCTTCACATCCCCAGCCATAGTTCTTTGTTTTGCAAAGAGGGATGGTTTTGTCCTTTGAATTTGATTCCCTAGCTCCTAGCTTAATGCTTGGCATAAGTAGTGAGTTCTTACTAAATATTCGTTGATGGCTTGATTGAAGTGCCATCTTATACCTCTTCTTTGTCACCAAACTTGACCATTATAATACCAAAGCATTCGATTTCTTTTTTTTCCTTTAGAATATTTTTCCATAGTTACATGATTCATGATTCCCTCCCACTGACCCCCCCACCCCTCTCTTTCCTTCCCCCTCCCAGAGCTGACAAGTAGTTCCACTGGATTTTACCTGTATCATTGTTCAAAACCTATTTTCATGTTATTCATATTTGCAGTAGAGTGATCTTTTAACACCCAAACCCTAATCATATCCCTATCACTCTACATGATCAATCGTATATTTTTCTAAGGCATTTTTGTTCCCGCAGTTCTTTCCCTGGATATGGACAGTGTTCTTTCTCATAAGTTCCTCTGGATTTTCCTGGGTCATTGCATTGTGCTAGTAGAGAAGTCCATTATGTTCAGTTGAACTGCAGTGGATCTTTCTCTGTGTACAATGTTCTCCTGGTTTTGCTCCTTTCGCTCTGCATGAATTCCTGAGGCCGTTTCAGTTCACATGGAATTCCTCCAGTTCATTATTTCTTCTAGCACAATAGTATTCCATCACCAAACAATACCACAATCATTGGACAGCCTCTCATTTTCCAATATTTTGTATGGATCTTTTTCCTCATTATCTCAAAGCATTCAATTTCAAATGTTTTCTTTGGTCTTTTCATTTGTGTTGGTTTAGACATTATATATTATTTTTCATTGTTCTGCTTTTTTTCCCTTTCTATTGGTTCTTATGTCTTCCCACTTTCTGTTTTTATCATATTCATAATTTCTTACAGCACAATAATATCCCATTTATTCATATAATACAATTTCTTTATCCATTTCCTAGTCAACAGGTATCTTTAATTCTTTGATGCCACAAAACTACCGCTTTTGTAAAAATATTTTTTAAATGTTTATGTATATAGGGACTTTCTATCATAGACTTCCATGAGTTATATGCTTACTAGTAGGATCTCTGAGTCATAAAATGTAGATGTTTTATTTACTTTCTTCTCATAATTCCAAATTGCCTTCTAGAATTGCTAAACTCATTCATAGCCACTACCAGTGAAGTTGTAGGCCTATCTAAAACCCTTCTAACATTGATTATTTCTATATTTTGTCATCTTCGATAATTTACTGATTGTGACATGAAATCTCAGAGTTCTTTGATTTGAATTTCTAACTACTAGTGACTTGATGCAGTCTGTCATATGGTTGTTAATACCTTGCATTCTTATTTTTAGGAGTGGTTGGAACCCTTCCCTTTAAACAAACCTTTGACAAAACATTTGCTGTCAAATTTCTTTTAAATGATTTTTTAAAGGCTAAATCTTAATGGTACCATGTAAGATTGTTTTTACTTAATCTTACATTTTCAGATTAATTTTATTCCACATTGAACAATGCTCCAAATCACTTATTTAGTAAGAAGGGCATACTTTTTTTATGATATCCTCAAGTGTTTCTTAAGTGGAAGTAATATTAAATATGGTCACAGCTTTCAAATAAGTTGCTTGACCACTGTAGGCCTGTTTTCCCATCTGTTAGAATGAGGTGATTGCATGGTGTTGGTCATGCTAATTGTTCTACAGTTGTCATTTTCCCTTTATCAGTATTTAGGCAACATTTAGAGGGGTTATTTCAAATCCTCACATCTTTACATTAAAAAATAGAGTTTTGTTTCAAAATTTGCTTTCCTTTATTTGTAAATATCTTTGTAATTTTCCTGGAACCACGGAACTATTTTTAAATGTTGGTAATAAAACATAAATTATGAACCAAGAGCACTAAAATTAAATCGAGATAATATATAGTTCTTTGTAAACTGTAAAATGCTAAATAAATGTTAGAGATTATTTTTTGTGGACCCCATAGTTTGTTTCTAACAAAAACCAAGCAAACAAAAAAAGGCATTCTATAGCTGAAAAACAGCTTAAGTCAGAAGTATTTTTATGTGTGCAGTTTGAGCATGGGCCTCTTAATTTAGACTTTATACAACTGCATGTAGCACACAAAGCTCCATTTAGGAGAATTCTCTAATTTTTTTTTCAGATGCATGCTTTTGTAGATGCTAGGATGTGAGGAAAAGCAAATGGCTTCTGTTTGATTTGAAGACAATAAAAGAATGTTTCTAAACATAATAAAAATCCCATGTGTTGAGCACAGTGATGTAGTGTCTAGGGAATTAAATTTGGAGTCAGAAGACCTAGGTTCAAATCTCAGCTCTGATACTTCCTATGTCACCTGAGGCAAAATAGTTTACCTTTCTGAGCTTTAGTTGCTTTTTCTCTAAAATGAGGGATTTCTACTATACCATTTGATCTCTAAGGCACTTTGTTATCTCTAAATCCAATGACTCCACTAACTATTCATGGACAGATGCAAATGGGATAAATGTAGTTGTGTTTGTAAATATATGAATATGTTTGTACAATTACGCTAAAAAACAAATTTTAATTGAACAAACATAAAAACATACTTCAGTGGGTGTGGTATCAATAATGGTCATGTTAGAAAGGTGCCTTGATAAACTTAAAACGCTATGGAAATTAGTTATTATTACTTCAAGTAAGTTTGGTATACATCAGTGGTTCCCAAACTTTTTTGGCCTACCGCCCCCTTTCCAGAAAAAATATTACTTAGTGCTCCCTGTCACAATCTATCACCACCCCCTTACAGTTATTCACTGCCCCCAAATGCACATGTGGCCATCACTGCCCTCCTGGATCGCTGCGCACCCACCAGGGGGCAGTGGCACCCACTTTGGGAATCACTGGTATACATGAAAGATATAATCCTTTGTGTTGGCTCATATTCCTAAATTAGAATGGCAAAATCCTCATTATGCCAGTCTAACAAGCAACATTTTCTAAGGGTAGTAGATCTTGTTCGCTCCCTTAGAATTTCTAAAGCCCTCATATAGCAGGGATAAATGTTGAGTTGTCTTCTAAATGGATCAAATGAGGGTTTTGCCATAATAAATCAGTAGGCATGATAAGTATTAATGGTGTAACCTTTGAGTTGCAGACTCTTTTATTCAAAGATGCCAGGTATACCATGGGAGATTGTCTAATTCTCTTGGTTTATAGCCAGGGATGTGCCGGAGAAAGCTCGTGTTAGCTAAAGTTGCATTGTGGACATTTATACCTAGAAATCGGCAAATGCTACAATTCAAGATTTAATTTATTGTTTCATTGATTATCTAGACCTAAGAATTGATGGAGAAAATGTTAATAATGTAGTTTAAATTTAAAAGTGTATAGTGTGTATACTTTGGTAGGGAGGGAGGTAACTGTTAAATATTTACCAGCACACCCAGATTTAGAACATACATCAAAAATTTTGTGACAACGTACAAATAGTACCTGTCAGTATACTGAGGTCAAACCCATATTTACAAGTACATAATTCATCATGTTACAAAATAAAACTATATTTAAGGAAAGTAGATACAATTTATGGAATATGAACAACTATTTGTCCCAAATATTTATGTAAATCCTAATAATTACTTAAAGTTCTGTGAGTGAAGGCTTCTTTGGTCTTTAAGGATGACCTCTTCCCTTAAATCTTGTATCGTCTCCCTGTCACTAGAATTGAGAGAGGTGTAATAATGCTAATTCCTATTTCTCCTTCCTACTGCCATTCCTGGTTCCATGGCCCATCTAGAGTCTTCTCAGGCTAGCATAGTTGATTTTCTGTACTGGTAGACTTGAAAGTTTTTAAATTTAGCACCCAACATATAAAAAATTGTTTTTTTGAGCATGAAACCCCAACATGTGTATATTTTTGTGTCTTATACACATGTACTACTATATTAATATATACATTATAAAATAAAAATAGAAATTTAAAAGATGAGATGAAGAAATAAATACCATTTAAAATATATTTTAATTTTTTATTACAAAGATACAAAAAGGTACAAAGATAATTATACTTTTGATAAAGTATTATTATTTAATACTTAATAATAAAGCATTATTTAATTATAGGTTTGTTATTTTCACCTCTGTAATATCCATCATATTTGCCTCTTTCTCTCCTCTGACACTGCCATGGCCCTGGTTGCCTCTTCCCACACTATTTCTTCCATTCAATCACCAAAGTAATTTTCCTCAAGTGCAGGTCTGGCCATATCACTCTCTTCTCAATCAAATCCCAGTAGCTCCCTATCATTTCCAGGATCTATTACAAAATACTGTTGTTGTTGTTTTTGGCATTTAAAGCCTTTTATAACTTAGCCCTTCCCTACTTTTCCAGTCATTTCATATCTTACTCCCCACTACCTACCCTTAGATCCAGGAACACTGACATCCTGGCTGATCCATGAGCAAGTACTCCATCTCTCCACTCCCAGGATTCTTACTGCTTATCCCCCATGCCTGGAATGCTCACTTCAAATTTATCAAATTATTTCCTGGCTTGCTTTCAGCTCATTCAAAATTTCATCTTATAAAGAGGTTTCCCAGCTCCTCTTAATGCCTTCCCTCTGTTGTTTTCTATTTATTCAGTATATAACTTGCTTTGTATATATTTCTTTCTATGTTATTTCCTCAGTTGGACTGTGAGCTCCTGAGGAGTGGGAAATATTGTTTGCCTCTTTTTGCCCTCCTAAAGCTTAGCTCAGTACTAGGCACATATTGGTGCTTAATAAATGTTTATTGATTGATTAATAATATTATTTTACTGAGAGGAAGTAATTGAATATGCTTCTTTATATTTGAAAACCTTGGTTTAAAACTTTACAATGTGAAGGTTCCATTACTTTAATATTTGGCTTTAATGACTGCTATTTCTAAAAAAAAAAAAAAACCTCATAAAACCATGTGATCAAATGACTGAATTCCATCATTGCCTACACTAACTAAATCTTTCAGTTTCGTCCACCAATAATGCAAAAGCTTTTGTTGAGATTTGTGTAGTAAACATCTATTCTCCTGGGCATCATTCAGGTTTGTTTGTTTTTTGGAAATTTAGATGGAAGGTGTTACAGTGTCAGTTTTAACAATTAAGTTGAAAATCCATGGAACCTCTTTGTAACATTTTAAACAGTTTAGAAAATTATTAAAAAAATTGTTTAATATGTATATGTGAGAGTTAGTATTTATAGGTGATTAATTACATCTTTTTGGCAAAAAAAAGAGCCTAGTTTTTTAAATGTCTTGCTAAGCACAACTGCTGTATTCTATCATTAGTTAATTTATTAAAACACAATATACATTTACATGAGTTTCATTGTTAACAATGAAGAATATAAATGCAGATTTCAAATAATCTCTTGATTATTTTAAATTTAATTTTGACTAACTTCTTGTCAGATTTGATTAGATCATCTTTGTTTTTAACCTGGTAATATGGCTGACAAAGAACTTGAACAAAGAGTAGTACCGCTTCTGCCATTTTCTTGTTATTCATTTGTGCTTTCTTTATTAGTATTTTTCCTCGTGATTTTTTTCAAGAATCTTTTAAAGTCACTTTTCCATTTTGTGAAGGTGTGTTTAGTTATAATTTGAGGACCTACTTAAATAGCCTAGCTAAACTGAAGTATATCAAATGATGATACATATTACATATTGTTAACATGTATCATATACTTTATAATACAAATGTGAAATTCATATAGAAATATACTCAATAGTACATATAATCAATATCTTATATATAATAATACATACTATGTAATCACATGCCAATATGTGATTGGCATTATAATAATCATATATACAAGTGAGGGTGAGCACTACTCAATCTCTTTGTGAGATAGAATTCCCATCCTTCTCCCAGGATACTTTGCATACTGTATGTGGCACATGGCCTTATGACAGATACACTGTGAGAATTTCAGTATCAATCTGTATGTTACATATTAATAAAGCTGAATTTCTTTCTTAATCTAAAAATAGAGAAATTCTAATATTTTTTCTAGCACATTGGTATATCATCTTGAATATGCCTGTAGGTTGTTGTGTGTATGTGTAACACTCTTTAGAACGGTATTCCATAAGGTTCTCTACACTTTGGGTAAAAACTCCCCTGTCCAAGATGAGGCAGAAAATATCACTTTGGTCTCCTTTTCCCCCTAGGCTATAACTCTATCTTCCCAACTAAGCTCTTTCTTTTCTTCTACCTTTTTCTCTCTTACTAGACTTACCCATAATTGTACATATTTCATAAGGATAGATGCTTTATTTTTCCCAGTTAATCTAATGTAGCACCATCCCTGGGATCATTCTCCCAAGTTACACAGGGACTAACAAATCAGGTTCTCAGAGGGTGGCCACTACTTCTTTCCTTTGGACTATTGGGTTAACCCTGAGAAGTTATGGCTTTTATTACTCAAGAACCCACTCCACCCTCGGTATATTCTCTAGTTAACATCTTCCCAAAATCAATTCATAAACATCAATTAATTCTTTACAAAGGAGCCTATGTACACACACACACACACACACACACACACACACACACACACACTCCTTAGAAAAGATGGAAATTTCTAGCTTTTGGAGTCTTTTTTTTTTCTCTTAAAGGACTCCCTACCAAGTTCACTTCAGAACATGAAATAGTCACTGAATTAATAGATTAGTAATTTTCTTGTTCATTCAGTTGGGCTGACTCCTTATGGGTAGGGTAAAGCTTCTCAGAGCTGTTGTTTGGTCTCTTTACCAGGCACAATTCATGTTGCCACCAGGTCTAGGACTCTGGTTGCTGATGGGAACTTTGATGGCTTTAGTGTTTTTATCTCAGTGGTTGCCATGGGGCTCCCATCTCAGCATATTCATTCACCTAAGATCAAGAAAGGAAAAATATATCAGCAGCAAAAGCACAAAGCCTTCATGAACATGGGATTCTGGGGACAGAGACAAGGAAGCCAGAGCTACTGCCCTTTCCCTTTCCAGAGATTTGCAATAGTTTTGATAGACATCAGGGAAGAGACCAAGAGATTCTTTCTGTGGAACTTTTGTATACACCTTCAGTTCTGGCTCAATGCCTTCTGTCATGCAGCCAATCTATAGGAAATGGGATACTTGATTGTGCTCTGAAGTAGAGAAAAGGACCCCTCCATTAGGTGTGCCTGGAAGCAGGTTTACCAGTTATGGAACCATGCAGGTCATATTACATATGCTCTAAAGACTGAACCCTTATTGTCCATTATACTAATAGCAAATGGGAAAGGCCATTAATAAATACGTCAAAATTCTCCATAATAATTCTAGTTGTATTAAGTGGTTCCTAGGACTGTGTTAGTAGAACTAATAGGTAACTCACGTATATCATTAAAGTTCAGAATGGTCTTTACATTGTGAGGTTGATAATGAAAATCTTCTATGTTAATGTTTTGACGATTATGAAAATAAAGTAGATAATATGGTGGCTCATCTTTCCATACTGCTTTAAGGTTTACAAAGTGCTTTCTTAAAAACATTGTTGTCAGATAGGTAGTGCACATAACACAACTTTATAACTCAAGTGATTCATAAAAATGAAGGCATTGCCAAAGTCATTGAATCATAATTGAAGGGGACCTCAGAGGATGTCACTGGACCTATACATGAGCAAGAACTGCTCCCCCATACAAAATATATGAGAACTGGTTATCCAGCTCTTAATTATATACCTCCTTAAGCAGGAAGCCACCACCTCCTGAGGCAGGAAATTGGATAGCTCTAGTTTTCAGAGTTTTTACTTCTATCACTCCTAAGCTTCTTTGCAATTTTCATCCATTTCTCCTGGTATGGTCCTCTTTGACCAAGCATAAGTCTAATCCATCTTCCATGTGACAGCCTTTCTAATACATGAAAACATCTATCATATCTACACATCCCACTCTGGTTGTCTATTTTCCATGATAAGCAAACCCAGAATTCCCTCACCCTGTTCTCATATGAGTCCATTCTTGTCTGGCTTCCCCCTGTAGCACCTAAATTCAATATTTAGATTTGGCCTCCTAGGGGGTTAAAATTCAAAGAAACTTTTACTTCTCTACCCCTGGATGCTAAATCTATCTTAATGCAACCTAAGATTGTAGTAGCTTTTTTGCCATAATAACACTTAATTCATATTGATCTTTTACAATTCACCAAAACTTTCAAATCTGCCTTCCAATCTTATGCTTCTTAAATTGATTTATTAACCCAACTATAATACTTTCCATTGATTCCTATTAAATTACAGACCAAGGTTCCTGGTTGTTGAGGGGTTTTTTGGTTACAAACTATCATTAATAGCTAAGGTCCCAGCTTTTTCATCTGAAAATTGTATAAAAATAACACTTGTGTCTTAATAGGTACAGATAAACTTAATAGATAAAGATGTTAACAATACAGAGCCCAGAACTAGTTCCATTGGAGTCTCCTTCCAAGTTGACACAAAATCATGAAACTTGCTTTGTTAACTGTTCTAAATGAAGATAATTCTATTATCATCTTGCCTATATCCCTTCATCCAGTGTACTAGAATTTCATGAGTGAATTTGTTAAATTCTGGTCTAAAACATTTCTTAGATATGGTAACTTTGTTTAAAAAATAAGAAATCAAAGTAGGCTGGTGTGATTTGTTATTGAAGCCATGGAATTTCTTTGTGATGATCACTTCCTTTTTAAATGTTCACTAACTTCTCTTAGTAATACATCATGAAATTTTGCCAGGTATTGAAGTCAAGTTCATTGGTCTATAGATTGTGGATTCCTTTTCTCTCCTTTTGTGAAAACTGATATTTCTTCTTCATTCTTGCAACATCTTTGCTCATTCTTCAAAATCTTTCACATATCACCGACAATGGCTAAACAATCATGCTTCTTAGTCCTTTCAGAAGCTAGGAAGCATAGGGTTCTGTAGGGAGTGTTCTGGTGTACTGGCACACTCAGCCCTCATTGTATCTATTCCAGTGTCTTGGGAGGTAGTTCACCTTAGCCTGATGACTTGAACTCCTCAAGGGAAGATAGGCAGCTTTTTAAATTCATCTTGGGGTTTTGCCCCTAGACATTTTTGTTCTATAGGTTCCAGTCACAAAATTATTCTAACATGAGAAATAAAAGTTAAGTACTTCTTCCTTTTTAATTGCAGACTTGGTATAATGAAGAAGACTACTGACTCTGTGGTCAAAGGGACTTGGCTTCACATCCCACCTTTGATTTTTACTCCCTGTGTGACCCTGGAAAAATCAGTTAACATCTCTGAGATTCAGTTTGTTCATTTGTAAAATGTAAGAGTCAAAATAGATCATAGTTATATCTGTTTTTCTGCTTCATCTCATTCACCTCGAAACACCCGCCCTATCCCTTGTTTGATCTCGTCTTTTCTCCAATATGGGGTTTTTTTTTAAATTCATCTTTTTATTACTAACTTTTTATTTTCACCTCATTCAAAGCTTTATTGCTCCAGATATTATTTTTATTTATCTTCCATTATCTCCCTTTATTTTACATTTTGCACATGTATTTTTCAAACCCATGCTGATTAATCTGTATCCAAATCAACCTCTTTAGACACTTTCTTTTTTCTTCTCATTACCATCATTTCTCTTTATGCAACATTTATCAAGCCCCTACTTTGTGCTGAACTCTATGTTAAGTGAGGGTCTAAAGAGTTTCATTCTTAGAAGTTTCTCATCTCTCCCAATAACAATATAAGTTCTCCCAATATTTTGGGGCTAAGTCAGAAAATCAGATGTTGTCTTCTCTATTATATTTCAGGATGAAATGGCCACTTTCATTATTTTTATTCAAGAAATCAATCCCTTCTTTTTTATTATAATCAGAACAGAATGGGTTTCCCTCTTTGGTGTCTCTACCTATAAAAGCATGAAATTATAATTAAGCCAAGCAAAGAATATATGTATGCCTATCTACAAGGGATGTGTATAGGTTATGTATTGGTATGTATGTATAAGTTCTTATTAGATGCACTTGATCCGTGGCCAAAAGTCTATCATTTTTATATTTTTTATTTTATATATTTATATTTTATATATTTTAAGTTCAGGAATCTACAACCCATCCTTAGACACCATGTTCTTAACTTATCTCTTTTGAAAGTTAACTTCAATTGTAAAATGTGCTTGAAACATACCTTCAGTTGCAAAAATTATGAAAACATTATCTTTATCACTAAGTTTTTCAGTTTTTTGACCAAGACTTCATAATCCTTTGCAATGTTTCTTTTTAAATCTTTCTGTCTGCACTAGAGAATACCCATTAGGTTTCTCAAGGATGGGAAAATTTTCCATCATACTCCATATACATATATCCCAGGAAACATATTCCTCCATTGTTAATGGTATGTCAACAAATAACTGACCCGATTCCCCTCATCAGGGAATCATTGACCACTGGCTCTTCTTTCTAACCCTTCCAGGATTATGTCTTATTACATTTAACACAGGTCTCCTGACTCCAGTGCTCTTCAGAGATACATCGAAAGAACACCAAACACGAAATCCCAGAATATCTGTATTTGAATCCAACTTAGATACTCTTGGTTATGAGACCTTGGGCAATAATTCACTTAAACTCTCTTAAGTCTCTGTTTCCTCATCTTCAAAGTCAGCATAATAATATTGGTAGTAGATACCTCATGGGGCTATTGTGCAGTTCAAATGAAATTTCTGGAAAGTGTTTGCAAACATTAAAACAGTACCTATATGCTAGATATTATTATATTCCCATTGTACCACACTGATGTAATAATATTAATAATAATAATAATAATAATTTTAAAAGCTAACATTTATATAGTGTTTACTGTATGCCAAGCATTTTCTAATTATTTTCTCATTTGATCCTCTCTCAACAAATCTGGGATTTTGTTATTGTTATCCCTATTTGTAAAAAAGGGGAAATTGAGGCAATCGTGTTAAACAACTTACCTGAGGACATATATCTTAATAAGTGTCTGAGATCAAATAATTCTGTCTCTTGGGTAGCTGCATCATTGATAAAGAATAGTGTGCCTCATGTTAAATGCTTGAAAAAGGTGGGGCTTATTGTTTTATAATGTATTCAGATCTAAAGCATTATTGTATTTCTGATACTTCCACTAACAAAACACACACTTATATAAGGCTCACAAAAAAACAAATTGTTTATAACTTTTTATTGGCAGTATGATGAGTGTCCATCAATAAAGTCAAACCTGGCTTTTGACTAATGGGCTCACCGTGAAAACACAGATAGATTATTTTTTATCTCAAGCTGTGAAATTACAATGCAGGTCTTTGAGGAATTTACATCTTTTCGAAATGTATTTTATATTGACTATATAATGCATTTCAGTGAAATATCACATTCTTTTGTTAAATCTAGATAAGAATAATATGTATTCCTTTTTTAAAATTTAGTGATCCTAAATATACATATATGTCACTATATAGGGACATAAAAATTGAATGGGAGTATAGAACTTATCACACAGACTCTAGCACAAAAACAAGATTACTATTATAAACCCAAAGACAAAGGATATTCAAAACCCATCTCTCTGAGTAAAATCCAACCTCCAAATAAAAAATATGACACTAATTGTTTATGAACACTTATATTCTAAATTCCTTTTACTCAGTAAAATGTTGCTATCATTTGGGGCAACGAAGGTATTCATTTTAATCAACCTTCATCGTGAAATGGTCAGAGACTGTTTCCTACATTCTCTCTCTAAGAATCTCACTTGGTGGCATCAGTCCCTTAGCTAATTCAGTTCAATAATCATGTACTCTGTTGGCTTTTAAAAAAACCACTTAAATTGCTCTTGAGTTTGGGGGGATTTTCTTGTGCTACAGGTATGACTTTTTGTAGAACACAGTATAGGGAATAGGAGGAGGGGCTACTTCTAGAGCTCCCCCAGGCTGACATGGTCATTTCAAGTTTAGAATTCTGGTTAACAAAGTATTTTTCAATATGTCTTTGCCTAGTAGATGATACTCAACTTAGCAAACATTTATTGAGTACCTACTATATACTAGGTGCTGGGGATTCTTGGCTTCACTATACACGTTTCTTATTTGGAGTAATAGTGCCCCTTAGAGGTAGCAGTTTATGCCAGATATAATGATATAGATGATTTATCCACACCTGTGATACTTCACAAGATCTATTTAATGCATCTTAATATATATTGTGAAATATATAATTTGAATATAATAATATGAATATATAATGTAAAATAAATCAATAGCATGGAAACGCTGAGAACTAGTTGGATAGATTCTATATTACCAAAGGCATTGAACATGGGTTGGAAACGTAGTTTCAGTTTCATCTAGAGTGCATATCCAAATTGTCACAGAACAATTACTAATCCAGTAGGGAACTCGGCTCCATGGGTAGCAGGATTAAAACATCAGGCAATCCAGGAGGGATCACTGACTTCTCTGGTACCGAGGGGGGAAAGGAGAGGGAAAGTATTTGTTTTAATCTGCCGTGAAAATAAAGGGATAACAGGTTATTGGGAAAATTATAGCAAAGGTCAATAGCATATATATATACATATATATATATGTATACATATATATATATATATATAACTTGGACATGATGAAAACAGTCTATCCATTTATTGTGCAATGCCTCTGAAACCATGCAGAATAGAAGACATTTGTAAATTTTTATCTGAATGTTCACTCTCCATTAAGAAGATCTCAGGCAAACCAGATGTACTAAATGTTTTGCTTTCTATACTATCCCACATAGGCCTTGCCAGATTTGACAGATGAGGGGGCAGCCAACTCCAATTAGGGATACTAGTGATTGATATATATCATGGCTATGTGTGTATATATATGTGTATATATATATATATGTATATGTATATGTATATGTGTATATATATCCCTTATTTATTTCTTGGAAAACTACTATTTAAAAGAGAAAAGAAAAAATGTTAATATATTATTTTTTAATGTTTCTTTCATAATAAT
The DNA here is from genome assembly GCF_016433145.1 of Gracilinanus agilis. Taxonomy (NCBI): domain Eukaryota; kingdom Metazoa; phylum Chordata; class Mammalia; order Didelphimorphia; family Didelphidae; genus Gracilinanus; species Gracilinanus agilis. The sequence goes on from NC_058130.1 coordinate 528,237,914, forward strand.
GTGAGAGAAGAGCTAGTTCTCAATTTTCCATTAATATAGGATCATAGATTTAGAGCTAGAAACCTCAGAAATCATCTAGCGCAACCTTTTCCTTTATAGATAGGAAACTGAGGTTCAGGGAGTTTAAGTGAATTTTCTACAATCACACATAAACTAAGAATCAGAAGCAGGGTTTGAACCCACGTCTGTTGTTAATTGAAACCCACATAGAATGCTCAAAACTCAATGTATCTAATAGTTAACCACCACCCCCAATCAATAAATATTTATTAAGCATTTACTATGTGCCAGAAGTTGTGCTAAACTCTTCCTCCCATCCAGCCTTTTCCCCAGAACAGAGAGAGAGAGAGAGAGAGAGAGAGAGAGAGAGAGAGAAAGAAAGAAATGGAAGGAAGGAAGGAAGGAAGATGGAAAAATGGAAAAATACTTATCCCTGATGATGGTTCTCATCTCCCCTCCCAACCACCGGAGAGCCAAAGACAGTTAGTTAATGTTTGTCAGTGGAAGGATGAAGGAGAAACAAGAGACCTGAAATCATACCTAAATTAAATTCATTCTCTTTTGAATCAGTGTTATTTTAATATTTATATATGTGTGTATAACATACATACGTGCCTATATATACATATCTATACTCCATATGTAGTGTGTATGTATATATTATATGTTGTGTCATTAATTTTTAAGAGTTATTTTGCTCAAAATCACTTCTCGATCAAAGATTCAGAAGTGAAGATAAGTGAGAATATCTCTAAATCATTGCTTCCACTTCCCACTTCTCCAAAACTACTATTTCTAAAATGTATTTTAGGATTTTCCATTTATGGGAACATGTAGAAATATTTTTACATTATCATTTTATAATGGAAATGAACATCTAGTCCCATCAAAGCAGCTAAAAGGATTCAGTTCAGCTATACTGTATTTATCCTTTGAAAATGAGATCATACTGATTTGCTACAGTCATTCCTAGAAATTAAGGATTCAGAGTTGAGTGCTGCTTGAGTTGAGAGGCTGTAATTAATTCATAAAGTAAAGTATGTGTAAGGGTGGCAAGAATAAAGAGTAGAAGAGATCATGTGAAAGCTTCCTACTAGTGAAAAAAAAATCAATGATCATGAAATCCCTGTGATTTGTGGAAATCTAAGCAAACCTACTCTTAAGAGAATGAAGATAATGAAGTGTCTGTGAAATAACTGACCTTTCTGTCAACTCCTTTTTAAAATTTGCTTATTAAAATTTAAGTATTTGATTGTGAAAGAAGAGAATTGAATAAGGAGTTGGCTTTGGGGTAAAATCAAAATGAAGTAAAGATAACCATACTGCTTGCCACACCAAAATGCATGCACCCATGCCATATTTTGAAAAGAACTCAAAATGGCTTTTGCATAGGACAAAGGCCTTCTTAAATCAGAACATAGCAGTGAATTCCAGGTGTCTGTGGATTTCCCCTATTGAATATTGTAGAGCTTACTTTATAAATCTTTCTAAATAGGGAAGAAATCTGTATTGAATTTACTATCTTTTGACCTAGCAGCTCAGAGTACTCTCACTGAGTCTACTAAGATGGTCTAGTAAAGACAAACACTTACTGTTTTAAGTATGTCTCTAGGGTTAAAGTAGATTTTATGGCGTAGCTGGGGAATCTTTCTTTTATGGATCCCAGTAAAGCTCCAGTCAAAGAAAGTGAAGAAAAAATAGGCAATGGAGGGATTATTGGATTTTGACTTCATATAAGTTAAAAATTTGCACTGATTTTCCTTTACTAAGGAGGAGCCAAGGCCAAGGGTAATAGGTCCACATCAGGCCGGTTTCCTACTGTAGTTCTTTTTTGTTTTTGTAAACTGTAGAACCCCCATGTCTTAAATATTATAGTTTCTAAATGATTTTTCAGGGTAAGGAGCCAAGAACAAAGTGCACCATCTAGTGGTTCCACTTAAAATAACAGGGTTTTGAGGCAAGCTACTTTGAAAAGAATGCGACACCAGGCTACTGCAGCCAAGGCAATTAACTCAGCTGACTTAGTTCTTCCTTCAGCATTTATTTATTCAGGTGGCTGAGAAATGTTGAAATGGTTGCAATGAATTCCAGGAAGGGGGGAAACTCACAGAGCATGTAAAAGAGTTCAGTCTGGGAAGCTCATTCAAATATAGCACACTTAAAAACCTGCTTTATTCCATCTCTGCATCTATAATTATTGGGTTTTTGTAGAAGGCTTTTACTTGCCTGTTTGGTACAGGAGTGAACATTTTTACTGCAACACCTTGTTATTCATGAAGTAGCAGCTTGGTCGTGAGAGTCAATAGGTTCCTTGTATTTTCAAAAGGTAGAGGAATTGCTACTTTAAATCATATTCATCATCTATTCATTCATTCATTCAACATTCAAGAAATAAGCACTTTCCATATTCAGGGCACTCTTTAACTATCTGAAGAATTTATTTAAATGCACGTGTTGGTGCTTTACTAGGGACTCTACAGCTTGATTTAGGAAAAAACAGCTCTTGCCCTCTAGGAGCGAGAGTGCACCAGCTCTAAAAGAGACACAGACAAACGAGAAAACATTGCAAAAGGAGATAAATTGAATAAGCACGTATGTCCATACATCAATAAGTGAACATGGGCTACTTTCTATTTGAACGGGGCTTTCGGTAACAAATTCTGCTACCCATTTTGGGAAATCTTAACTAGGTACATTGCTGACACCTAGAGAATCAGGTACCTTCTCCCCATTGGAAGCAAAGTGACCATTAACAGATTATTTAATTTAGTTAAACTGGCCACGGTTAGACAAGTTAACTAAAGTTTAACTGAAGACAGGTGGACAAGTTAAACTAGGACGTAATCCTTGAATTTGAAATAATAAAATAATTAAATTTAAGTCAATGGAAGGGCTTTCTTCTTGATACATATTAATAAATGTTTCTAATTGCAATGAATTGGTAAGATAACTCATATTAAATGGCTTTGCAAACTTTAAAACTCTACATAAATATAAACCACTATTCATGTCTAGAAATGAACTGAGAAAGAGGGAATATGAAGCAGAGACAGTACTTAAGTCTTTACTCCAGAAGAAATTTTCCTCAGAAAGAATTTTCTGTTGGATGTGTGTGTTTGAGGAGAGAGGCATGAAAAGTTATTGAGTAAGTGAAATAGAACTTCAGTGATAAAAGGATAAGTCACAGACAGCGAGACAGAGAAAATACAGACAAAAGAGAAAACAAAGAGAATGACAGAAAGATAGATAAAAAGACAGAGAGACAGAGAAATAAAGACAAAAATAAGAGCATCTATTATTTGAATATTAAGTGACTTTGGGGATGTTTTATAGTGAAAGGAAAAGCATTGATTGTGAACCTTCAGAGTAGATCTAAGACCAGGTAGAAGTACTACCGGAACTCCAACCCAAATCCTCACACAGTATTATTTGGAGAGTATTGAGGGAAGCTGTGATAGCCAAGTCCTACTAATCAAATATCTACATATTTGATTGACACAGATCTAAGATCTCAAAAGTCTCCCCATGAAGGGAAAAGAATACTTGGGAAGAAATGAACTTACCTAAAATAGGAAAGTGATGAAATGTTTATGAGTACATGATTGGGTCCACATCAGTTTTTTCCCCCTTTCTACTTGAATATAGAAGTATTTCTTCTACTACAGCATAGCATACCTGTCACAAAGTCAAGCGAATCAATATAAAGTAAATTTTGATAAGCTTAATAATATAGAGCAGCTAACTATATAATTTATGAATATTTTTATTCTCTGTCAGATAAAATGAAAAGATATGAAACATCCATAGGGATAGAAATTAAATCTTTGACTGGAATAAGGAAAGAAAAACTGAAAACGAGAACATTATCCAGCCTGGGTATATTTCAGGATATTTGTGATTTCATTAATGTCATACTACCTATCTATAGCAGAACTAAACATCTATACCTTCTCATTCTTCATGCTTCTTGTCAATGTATAAATTTCTTTGATTGGGGTTCCCCCTGTAAAGATTAAATTTAATATATAATAACTAAGCATTATATTTTATGAAGTTATAAAGTTAAAAAAAAACTAGTTAACCTAGCCCCACTCAGGAGAGAAGAGAGAGGCAGAGTCATAGAACTTATAAAGAATACATGACCACCCAACATGGTGGAGAGATTAAAAGGAATTCTGGGAAATACTGAAGGAATTCTGGGGAAACATACAAATCAAAAAAAATTCTCTAATTAATATACCACTTTATTATGGGGCATTCCTACTAGACCTACTGACATCAATTACATGATTACTAGTACTATATGCAAACTGTCTTGGTTGTCCCATCACTCTCACTACCTGACTAGCTTACCTCCTCCTCTAGTCATACATCTTTGTGAAGATACATTCTATGACACTTTGTGCCATAACATGCTCTAGCCATCTTACAGCTTCTATATTTCTCTCCCTTTGAATGACTCCCAACTTGACATGATGTTTTTTATATAGGTGTTTGGGCCTAATATTCTGGAGTAATTATGGACCATATCTAGGGGCAGCAATCTTTAGGGGCAATCAGTGACTTGATGCAATGTAATCCATGAACAGGAACATCCGAAGTACCTCACTGTCTCTAAGGAATCCCATTTCTGTTTGGATTTTACACTGCACAGTCTCCAACACATTGGCAAACTCCTTTGGCTAACTTGCATTTGCTTGTTATATGTCTTGTTCAACAATAACAATTAGACAACCATCAAACTAAGTTATCTCTGTTATTGCATTCAATCAGGGAATCTTGTATCATCTTAATGTTTGTGTGAGAAGTATTTTAAGGGAGCATTTTACTCTATTGGATCAATTTTTTCATGTAGTCAACAAACAATAAGTAGAGCCCTCTTCTATTTTTCACATGTTGTCTATCTTCCAATTTTTATCCTTAAATCTCCTGAAGATGATCTGACTTAATTGGGTCTCATGGCAAGGTCTCCCTATGCTTTCTCCATTACTTTCCTTTGTATTATGAGCCAATACTACTCGTACCTTCCATCATCAGCTGTTTAATATTACAAATTAGCTCATAGTATAAGCCAACAATATTATCTGCTGCCATATCTGTCCATTTAGCAAGGAAATGAACTGTTTACTATGGGAGTTTTTTTGGTTAGAACTATTTTGATGTCATAATATATTCTTTATGTCCATTCTTTCATCTAATTGTTCAGTATTCTATTCTGTGTTGATTCTGATTTCTGCTTTAACGAGTTGGTAGTCTCATTGTACTCAAAGCTGATTCAAATAGAACTGAAAGTGGTAATCAGCCCTTTCTTATCTGTTAGAATATGGTCAATACATACAAAAATATTTATAGCAACTCTTTTGGTAAAAACCAAAACCTAGAAATCAAGAAAATACCCACTTAATGAGAAATTGCCTAAATAAATCATAGTGTATGATGTAATGGCATATTATTGTGCCATAAAAAACAATGAAATAATTGCAACAGAAACTGGAGAGATCTTTATGATCAGAAGCAGAGCAAAGTAAACAAAATTAGTAGAACAATTTATATAGTGACAAAATTATGGAGAAGAGTTTACATTGAAAGATTTTGTAATGTAATGATAAACTATGTCAAGAGAAATAAAGAAGAATCATGTGATCTACCTCTGGCAAGAGAGGTAATGGATTAAAATCAAGACCGAGATGTGACTATTTGGACATGGTCAATATGAGAACTTATTTTGCTAAACTTTGCATACTTATTGTGGGGTTTTAAAAATTCTTCTGTTGATGGGGGAACAATGGGAAGGAGAGGCAAAAATGATTATAAAAATAAATAAAATGGGACTTAAAATATATGATTTCATTTTTGTTGCAATTTTTTGTTTGTCCATGCCTACTATATATTTTTCTTTTATTGTTTTGTTTAATTATTAACTTTAATTAACATCAAATAAAATGACCATTTCCATATGTAAAGTTGAGCATGAAACTTCAAATCTCTATTATATATGGCTTTATTTTCCCTTAAAATAGATAATAATTCAATATACAATTTTCAAAGTTGTCCTGCTTGTCTGTGTGTGGACTTCTAGCCTTCCTTCTTTTCTCTTCTGCATATTTTTAAATGCTTCAATGACTGTATTCTTTTCTTTTTTGGCGACAAATCTATCTCTTGCCCCTTCTAATTTCCCCCTTCACCAATTTTTTTTAAAAAGAAAGAAAAACAAAACTTTTTGTAACAAATATGCAGGTAAAACAAATTCTCCCATTGTTTATGTTTGAAAATGCAATTACTTCATCCTACACTTTGAATCCATCATTTTCTCTGTCATGAGGTGTCATAGGATGCTTCACCATTGGTCCTCTGGAAATATCATTGGTCATTTCTTTGTGAAGTCTTTCAAAAGTTGTTTGTTTTATGATGTTGTTATAGTATAATTTATATTCTCAGTTCAGTACTCCTAATCAAATGAGATATTAAAGTACTTAGCATAGTTTCTGGCATATAGTAGACACTAAATAAATTACTTTCTCTCTGCCCACTCTGCTTCCTGGTTCACCTTACTTTTTTCTGCAAAAATTCAACAGACTTCCCAGATATATATGAAACCATCCCTTTTGTCATTTCTTATGGTGAAATAATATCACATTACATTTATATACCACAATTTTTTTTCCATTTTCTAATTGATTATCACTCCCTTAGTCTCTAGTTTTTTGACAATAAAAAGTGCTAGAATATATATGTTGGTACATATGGGTCCTTTTTTCCTTTCTTTGTTCTCTTTGGGGTATTGGCCTAGTATTATTGCTCTTTAGTGAATGTTTAGGCATAGTTCCAAATTGCTTTCTAGAATTCCTGGACCAATTCACAGCTCGTCCAACAGCATTATTGCCCCTGTTTTCCCACAGCCTATCCGACATTTGTTATTCTTCATTTTTTCCATGTTGTCCAATCTGATAAAAAAAAAAAGCTGAACTAGAACCTCAGAGTTGTATAAATTTGCATTTCTCTAATTATTGATTTGGATGTTTTTATGTATTTTAATAGTTTCAACTCCTTCCTTTAGGAACTGCTTATTCATATAATTTAATCACTTATCTATTGTGAAATGGCTCATATTCTTATATATTTGAATTAGTTCCTTCAATATCTAGTATATCAGATCTTTATTAGAGAAACTTGCTGCAAAGAAATTAGAAAACACTAATCTTTTTTTCATGACATATAGTTAGCCTACTCTGTATAGTCTTAAAGCATTTGACCTGTTTTGTTCCTTGGTCCAGAATCTTATTTCCCAACATATATTTTGTTATCTTCCATATGCTGACTTTTGTTACAACTTTAACAACCAGAAAACTGGCCTAAATAAGAAGTTTCTTTGCATAAAATTTGTCTAAGGCTCAGGTGATGGGCTCTTCATTGGGGAAACAAGGTAATTCTTTACTCTTGGAAGCTATGGAAAGATAGGTATATTAGTCAGAGACTCAACAAATGTGAATGTGTGCTGGCATGGTCATAAGTAAAGAATTGCTTCCCCCATTCAGGTATAAAGTAAGATTAGAAAACACTAATCTTTTTTTGTATCATTTCTAATGTACATGGTTCCAGGCATCAGACTTGAAGATATGCATCTGTATAGAATTCCTCTAGGACATGCTCTCTGAACAGGTGTCCTTTCACTGGTAAGAATGGAAAGTGGATTTGGAATCATCTTATTTGGGGAATGCTTGAACAGACTGGAAACATCAGGAATAGGGAAATGATAGTCTGACTACATTTGAAGTACTTTATTCAGTTCTAGGTGCTACAATTTAGGAAAGATATCAATGATCTAGAGAGTGACCCTAAGGAGGATGATCATGATGATTCTATAACTCAACTATGCCAAATTAGGATCAATTAAAGAAAGAAGGGGCTGTCATCCTCAGAAAAGATAATTTAGCAGGGTAAATGATAGTTTCGTATTTTAAAATTACTGTTAAGTGGAAAGAAACCTGTTGTGTTTGACTGTAATGATCATAGATTTAGAGCTGGAAGAGACCTTTGAGACCATTTGGCCTAATGGCCTCATTTTATAGCTGAGGAAATGGAGGCCCATAAAAATAAAATTATTTATCCAGGGTCACATGGCTTACAATTGACAGTGGTGGCATTCGAATTCAGGTCCTCTAACTCCAAATCTAGCTCTCTTATCCATACTTCTTCTAATTCAAAGTAATGGATAAAAATAGCAAAAACAAAATCAGACTACATATGATGAAAAATTTTGCAATAATTAGCTGCCTATAAGTGACATGGCGTCCCATAATAGGAGGTAGTTTCCCTCTCTTTGGATGTTTTCATGTAGGACTGGATGACAACTTTTTAAGAATTTATTTTTGGAGATCCCATTGTTTTATTGGATGGGCTAGATGGCTACTAAAATCTCTAATTCAAATTCTGTCATTTTCCTTTTCTAGTAGTTCCTTATTATTGGCTGCAAACATTTTGACATTAGGGAGAAATTCCTAAAAATTAAAGCTTTCCAAAAGTGGGATGTACTGCCTCAGGAGGCAGTATATTCATCTTGATAGAAGGTCTTTGAGAAAAGGCTAGGTGATTCTTTGGTAAGTTATATAGAATATTCTTGCTCATATGTGGATTAGTTTAAGTGATTTTCAACATTCCTTCTAGCCCTGCAATCCTCTGATCCTGAAGGAGAAAATATTTAAAGGGAAAAACAATAACTGTCTTCAAATACCTGAAGGTTGGTCTGAAAGTTACATTTAAAGAAATAGAACCATTAGAGAACAATTATAGAAAAGTGGATACTGGAAAATATTATAAAAATAATAATAATTAAAGATGCTTAAAAATGGAAATCGGAATAGGCTGGCTTTTTTTTCATAATAAGGTCACTCTTGGGGTAACTAGGTGGTGCAATAAATAGAGCACCAGGCCTAGAGTCAAGAAGAGTGTCTTCCTGAAATCAAATCTGGCCTCAAATACTTATCAGATGTGTAACCCTAGGCAAGGCACTTACCTCCACTTACCTCAATTTCCTCATTGATAAAATGAGCCAGAAAAGGAATTGGCAAACCACTTCAGTATCTTTGCCAAAGAAAAAGAGTCAGACACAACTGAAACAATTGAAAAACAACAAAAGGTCACAATCATGTAGGACCTACATTTCAGGTGCATAATGAGGCTGTGGATGATCACTTGTCTTGCTACATATTTCATGTTGGCATTGGACCAAATTATCTTAGCTGTCCCTTAAAGCAGAGGTGTCAAACTCCAGGCCCTAGTGCAGCCAGGACTACATTAAAATGTAATTGGGAAATGTTAAATAAAAGAAATAGAATACAACATGTATAATGTCAATTCATGGTTTTCTAAGTCGATATGCAGTCAGAAAAGATTGGTTTCCATTTTATTTTGACATCACTACTTGACATTACTATGACTGATTCTATAAATGAAGGGATAGAGAAGACAACCCAGGATAATACAAGTGAATATTTTTGTGAAGTGAATATTTATGTGAATATGTATGTTTTAGTCCTAAAATGTTTTTCAATGGTTTTTGCTTATGAAAGTAGAGACTGACCTAGTATTCAGGTATGCATTTAAGTTAAAAGCCTCTTACATTTGGAAACTGAGTTCATAGTATTTTGAGGATCAGAATGTACTTTTAGAGACTCTTAGAGATTGTAAGAACAGTCTTCAAAGACAAACTACTCCAGAGTTTCCTGTATTTAATAAAGTCATCAGATCCGAAACCCCAGTTAATGATCATATGATCTTGATCAAATCACAGTGATGGAATCATGGAGCATTTAGTATTAAAAAACAGTTCTATACTACTTATAAATTAAAAATTTGGGGACTGGGTTGCCCGTATTTTATGGAGGGCACCTCAAACACTGTCTGTTTAAATGAGCTGAGTAGCAGGCTTCCCTTTCCCCTCTTCTCTCTTCCTTCTTTTCATCTTACATCACTCAAAAATCTTCACCCACTATCTCTTTCACTCCTATCTCAGATGAAGAAGAGACCTTTCTTCCTTGCCAAAACAAAACCCATTACATGTACTCTTGATCTCATCCTCTCCTGTCATCTTTATCAGACTGCCCTCATTATTATCTTCACTCTCTTTTATCTATAATCTCTCCCTATCCATAATGCCCCTACTTACTTCATTTCATACTTCCAACAAACATGGCTATATTGCTTCCATCCTTTAAAAAAAATCAACACACTTGATCTGATTATCTTGCTATAATTTGACTGCTTGCCATAGTTGAATGTCTCTCTTCCCCTTCTCTGCCAAACTACTTGAGAAAGCCATCTATGTTATATGCCTCTCCTTCTAGTCCTCTCACTTGCTTCAAAACCCTCTGAAATGGGAATCAACATGACAGTTTAGAAGCAACCCAGCTGAATTTTCTCAACCTTCCCCTCCATATAACTTTAAAATAATGCCTCAAATCAAATTTTGGAGTAGCAGAGACAATGAAAAATCAGGGTGTGATTTTTTAATTCTTTTTGACCTAAAGAAACTTAGTAGGTTAGCAAGAAATTTGTGACACTGGAGTAGAAGCTAGTCTGGAGCCTACATAGGCAGAGACAACAAGAGCAGCCATAGCAGCAGCAGCAGCTTCAGGAGCTTCAGCTGAGTGATAGTGAGAGGGTCAGACAACTTGTTGGAAAGAAATTAAAGGAGACCCTTTGCTTACATTGGGTAGAGCTATCAGTGATTGGCAACTCTATTACCTATACAAAATTCTGGGTTGCATTTCTAGGATGGAGAGAGGTGCTGGGGGTTGGACACAAGGGAGCAGGGGCCCTGGTCACAGTTCTAAGGCAAAGTGAACATCAGTACATGTGGCCACAGGGGACCAAGGGCCCTTCCTGGGTAAAGACCAGAGTGCAGACCTAGAAAGTAGTAATCACACCTCTCCCAGGATCACCTCACCTTGAAAGCATCAAAAACTTGCAGGACCCAAGAAGCAACTCTTAAAAACAGCAGCACAAAAAAGTCTAACACTTGGAACAGTGCCTCCCCACCCCTAGATAAGCAGAGCTCAGCTTTAACATAAAGTTTAGTCAAGAGATTGGCTGGGAAATGAACAAGTAACAAAATTTTAATTTAACCATGAAAAGCTATTATGGTTGCAGGGGAGACCAAGACATAAACTCGGAAGAATATATATGAAAAAAGCTACAAATAAAGCCTGAAAGAAAAATTCTAATGGGACCCAAGCCAAACAAGAATTCCTAGGAGGTTTAAAGAAAGAGATAAAGGTAGTAGAGAGAAAAAATTGGGGAAGTTATTAAAGTGATGCAAGAAATTTATGAAAAGAGAATTAACAACCTTTTAAAAGAGATAGAAAAATAATGAAGAAAATAATATCTTAAATCATAGAATTCTCCTAATGATAAAAATAGGACAAAAATTCACTGAAAAAAAAGAACTTCTTAAAAAACAGATTTGGCCAAGTAGAAAAAGAGGTATAAAATCTCACTGAAGATAATAATTTTTTAAAAATTAGAATTAGCAAACAAGCTAATGATTCCATGAGATATCAAGAAAAAATAAAGCAAAGCCCAAAGAATAAAATAGAAGTTTGAAATGCTTCATTGGAAAAACAACTGATTTGGAAAATAGATCAAGGATCAAAAGTTTTTGTTCCTTTTTCAAATACAATTCCTGATTTTATTAGTGTCTTTTTAACTTTTTAAAACTTTTTCCCCTGATTTCATGCAGAAACAATTTTTAACATTCATTTTTTGACATTTTGTGACTCAAATTTTCTACCCCTCTCTTTCCCTTCCTTTCTCCCTGAGGTGGCAAGGAATATGTTATAAGCTGTACACATCATTTCCACATCCATTACTCTGTGAAAGAAGAAATATATTGCAATTCAAGAAAAAACTCATAAAGAAAATGAAGTGAAAAATGAAATGCTTTGATCTGAATTCAGAGTCCAACAGTTCCTTCTATGGTGGTGAATAGCCTTTTTCATCATGAATCTCTTGGATATTTGCATATTTGATAACAGTTAAGTCATTCATAGTTGATCATCACATAATATTGATGTTACTATATACAATGTTCTCCCAGTTCTGGTCACTTCATTTTGCATTAGTTTATATGTCATTACAGGTTTTCTGAAATCATCCCATTCATCATTTCTTATGGCATAATAGTATTCCATTACAATCATATACCACAACTTGTTGAGCCATTCCCCAATTGATGAACATCCTCTTAGTTTCTAATTCTTTGCCACCACAAAAAAGAACTGCTGAAAATATTTTTGTACAAGTAGATCCTTTCCCCATTTCTTAGATCTTTTTGGGATATAGATTAAGTAGTGGTACTGCTAGGTCAAAGGGCAGTCATATGAGTTCATAGCTCCACCAGCAGTGTATTAATGTCCCAGTTTTCCCACATCTCCAAGGAGAGATAAATTAAGAATTACTGGACCACCTAAAAGCTATGACCAAAGAATTGACCTATACATCACATTTTGAAAAATTATCAAGGAAAACTGCCCTGATATCTTAGATCCAGGAGATAAAATACAAATTGAAAGAATCTACCAACCATCTCTTGAAAGTGACCTCAAAATGAAAATTCCCAGGAATGCTATATCTAATCTAATCTTCAGGTCAAAGGGAAAACATTTCAAACAGTCAGAATGAGACAATTGAAATATTATAGAGCCATCATCCATATACAAGATTTAGTGATTTCCATGTTAAAGGAGTGGAGGGCTTGGAATATGTTATTCCAGAAAGGGAAGCAGCTAGGCTAACAAACAAGAATAATCTACCTAGCAAAACTGAGTATAATCCATAAAGGGAGGGGATGGGCATTTAATAAATAGAAAACATTCAAACTTTCCTGGGGGGAAAAAAGAACAGAAGTAGAAAACTTGTCATTCAAATAGAAGACTAAAGAGAATCATGAAAATGTAAACATGAAAGGATAGTCATTTGTATCTCAACAAAGTTTAACTCTTTACATTTATATATAGGAATTTGATATATGTAACTCCAAAGAACTTTATCTTTGTTAGAACAGTAAAGAGGACTTTATATTGACAGAGGGCATGGATTTGAGTCAAATATGTTGCCATAATCTCCAAAAAAAATTAAGGGCTAAGAGAGACAGATATATTGAGATAAGGGGAAGGGAGTGGAGTACAAGGAAGAGCTTTTACAGTGGAGGAGATAATAGGGAAGGTGGTCTATGCTTAAACGTCACTTGCATCAGAATTAATTCAAAGAGGGAAGAATATATGTACATTCAGTTGTGTATAGAAATCTAATTTACCAGTTTAGAATAATAGGCAAAGGGAGTAAGAGAAAAAGAAAATAAAAGTATCATAAAAGGAGAAAGATTAAGGGAGGCAGTGGGGGAAACAAAATAGGCCTTTGAGAAGGAACAGGATAAAAAGAGAGAGAAGAAAAAGAAACAGGAAAAAATGGGTTAGAAGGAAATATACAGTAGTCATAACTGTGAATGTGAATGGCAGCTGTAAACTGGAAGTGGATATCAGAATAGATTTAAAACCAGAATCCAACAATATGTTGTTTACAAGAAACACATTTAAAACAGAAAGACATATACAAAGTTAGAATAAAAGAATGGAGCAGAATCCAATATGCTTAAACTGAACTAAAATAGAGGCAGTAGTAGCAATCATTATCTCAGAGTAAAAGCAAAATTATACCCAATCATCCCTTTTAATTACTACATTTGTTAAACTACATTTTGCATGGATAAGGCACTTAGGTGGCTCAACAAATTGAAAACTAAACCTAGTCACTGGAGGTCCAGGGTTTCAATCTTACCTCAGAGACTTCCTAGCTGTGTGACCATGGATAAATCACTTAACCCCAATTGCCTAGCACTTACTGCTCTTTTGCTTTAGACCCAATACTTAGTATTAATTCTATGACTGAAAGTGAGAGAGAGAGAGAGAAAGAGAAATAAAAGATACCATAAATAATGTAGTCATAATAAAAATTTTTATATCAAATTTTTCTGATAAAGGCCTCATTTTTCAATAGAAATACACACACACACACACACACACACACACACACACACACATATATATATATATATAAAGCAGATCGATCTAATGAAATCCATCAAGNAATCATTATCTCAGAGTAAAAGCAAAATTATACCCAATCATCCCTTTTAATTACTACATTTGTTAAACTACATTTTGCATGGATAAGGCACTTAGGTGGCTCAACAAATTGAAAACTAAACCTAGTCACTGGAGGTCCAGGGTTTCAATCTTACCTCAGAGACTTCCTAGATGTGTGACCATGGATAAATCACTTAACCCCAATTGCCTAGCACTTACTGCTCTTTTGCTTTAGACCCAATACTTAGTATTAATTCTGTGACTGAAGGTGAGAGAGAGAGAGAGAAAGAGAAATAAAAGATAACATAAACAATGTAGTCATAATAAAAATTTTTATATCAAATTTTTCTGATAAAGGCCTCATTTTTCAATAGAAATACACACACACACACACACACACATATATATATATATATAAACTATAGAACTGAGTCAAATATATAAAAATAAGAGTCGTTCCCCAACTGATAAATAGTCAAAGGAAATAGGCAGTTTTCAGAAGAAGAGATTAAAGATATCTAGTCATATTTTAAAAGTGCACTGTCACTATTGATTAGAGAAAGATAAATTAAAACAACTCTGAAGGACCACTTCAGAGATATCAGAAAAGACAAATGCTAGAGGGGAGAGGGAAAGATAAGTACATTAATGAACTATTGATAGAGTAGTGAACTAACTGGTCCAACCTTTCTGGTGAATGACTATGCAAAAAAGTCTATAGGTCTGTGCATGTCCACTAACCCAGAAATACCACTATTAGCTCTGAATCCTAAAGATATGTAAGTTAGGGGGAAAAGACTTATATGTACAAAAATATTTATAGCAGTTCTTTTTGTGGTGAAAAAGAATTGGAAATTGAGGCCAAGCTCATCAATTAGGGAATGGATGAACAAGTTGTGACATATGATTATGATGGAATGCTTTGTGCTAATACACTTTTTTTATTTCATACACTTGAATTGGAGTCCTGGTGAATTTGGCAAATGGTCTCATCATGGAAATTGTGAAGTTGTGCACCAGTTGTGTGACCCTGAGCAAATCATTTAATATCTCTAAGTCTGTTTTCTCATCTATAAAAAATTTTAGCAGCTATTACCACCAGAATCAAATCTAAAATCTTCACTAGTTTTTAAATTAGCCTTCCTCTACCTGGCCCCTTCCCACCTTTCTAGTTTTACACATTTATTCTACTCCACATATCTTGCTACTCAGTTATATTGTCTTGCTTGCTAACTCTTTCTCTCTCTCTCTCTCTCTCTCTCTCTCTCTCTCTCTATCTATCTATCTATCTATCTATCTATCTTTCTCTCTCTCACACACTCTCTCTCTCCCTCTCTCTCCCTCCCCCCCTCTCTTTTTCTCTCTCTCTCTCATACATGCACACACACATTTCATAAAAAAAAAAAAAAACTCCATCTGTTGATTCTGTCTTTGTACTTCCCCCTGCCTGGAATGCTCTCCCTTCTCATTTTCACCTCTTAACTCTCTTAGAGTCCTTCAAAACTCAACTTAGAAATATCTTCTGGATCTTTTATTTTCTATTTTTGATAACCTCAAACTTGGGCTCCCCTATCCTTTCTTTCCCATTAACCTGAGACAGGCACATAGACAGATGTCCCATAAGGATGGTTGACAAGGACTTTTACTTTTTATTACATAAAAATATTTTAAAAAACAGGAAAAAATAAAATTTTAAACTAAATCAAAAAAAAAAAAAGAAACATCTTCTGCAGGAGGTTTTCTCCTGGTCCTCTCCACTGCTGGTGCCTTCTTTCAGAGAATATTTCATATCTAATTTGTATATGTCTTATAAAAACATAGTTATTTGCATACCATCCACCACATCTGGATTTGAGCTTCTTAAAGGCAGTCTGTAGGCTTGTTCTTCTTTGTTTCCAAAACATTTAGAGCCATGGCTGGCACATAGTGACTGTTTAGTAAATTATATTTGACTAACACTCTTGTGCTGAAACAGGAATGAGGATTTGAACCAACTATATAACCCAGGGAAATATATTGAAATCCAAGGTGTATAGAGCTATTATTTTGAAGTCCCAAGTGCCAAAACAAGACAGGCCATCTGTCAGCTCTGAACATTTTCTCTGGGTGTATCCCATGCCTAGAATGCTGTCTCTGTTCAGCCCTACCTATTGACTTCCCTGGTTTTCTTCAAGTCCCAACTAAAATCACACCTTCTATAAGCCCCGTCCCATTATTGCTTCCTCTCTGTCAATTATTTCCCATTTATCCTATATATAGCTTATTTGTATGTATTTGTTTACTTGTCTCCTCTCACAATAATCCTGGGAGTGTTTTATCCACCATATTTCGATCCTCAGCACTTAGCCCAGTGCCTGGCATGAAGTAGTCATTTAATAAATGCTAATTATCTGATCTCATTTTAAAGATAAGGAAACTGAAAGTGAGAAAATTAAGTGATTTTCCCAAGGACTTACATCTAGTAAGTGTTTGAGGCAGAATTCAAACTCATGTCCAGCACCCTATCACTCTATACTGCCTATTTGCCTTACGTACTACCATGCCTGACCATCATTGTCATCATCATCATCACTACCATCATCATTTTTTTTAAGTTAAATCTATGATTTCATAGGTACAGAGCACTTCCTGGTTTCAAAATTTCAACCAATACAAATATTCTGCAATATATAGTCTCAGAAATATGAATCAATTTGTTCTTTAAAATTTGCTGCTTCCTGAATGTTAGCACATGGTGGAACCATCCTGGTCATTCACTTCCCATAGAGCTAGAAGCATTAGTTTTCATTCTACTCCTCAAATGAATAATTTTTAAAGTAAAATATAGTATTTTAATGAATTCAGTGGAACAGAACAACTAAAATCATTTTAAAATATAAAAATAAGACCCATAAGGATAAATTAAAGGAACTGGTATTATTAAACCTGGGGAAGGAAAGTCTACAGGGTGACAATAATGTTCTTTCAGGATCTGAGGGATGTTTTCATGGAAGATGGATCTTAACTATTTCTAATTTCACTAATGATATATGCAGCATAATATGAGATTGTGGTAAGATTCTCTACTTCCAAAATGATTTATCTAAATTACAGGTCTGTTTTGTCACCCCCCTACTCAATAAACTCCAGTGACTAATCAAATTCCCTCATTGTAGATTGCAAGACAGGCCCAGAGAAATTAAATAATATCCAAGAATGTACAGATAATAAGAGGCATAGAATTTCTTTAGAGGTCCAGTCTGTCTCTAGGTGCAAAATTTATTCTGCTAAACACTACTGCCTCTTGTTACATGATTATTTTAGCAGTTTGGGCAAGAGAAGCAGTAGACTTCAGGGGTGGAGGTTCTCATGACAGAGAAGGGGCCTCTCAACTCACACTCTGAGTAGAATTAGGTTGGGGGACATACTTTTACCAATAAAGAAACTGCATCTCTGCTTCAGGTGAGTCACTCTGCCAGTCAGTAAACATTTAGTAGGCACTTATTATGTGCTAGGCATTATGCTAAATGCTGTGGATACAAAGAGGAGTAAAAGACACTTTCTGCTTTCAAGGAACCAGGTATCAGATGGAGGAGACAAAATACAAATAACTGTGCAAAAAAGCTATGTACAGGGGCAGCTGGGTAGCTCAGTGGAGTGAGAGTCAGGCCTAGAGACAGGAGGTCCTAGGTTCAAACCCGGCCTCAGCCACTTCCCAGCTGTGTGACCCTGGGCAAGTCACTTGGCCCCCATTGCCCACCCTTACCAATCTTCCACCTATGAGACAATACACCGAAGTACAAGGGTTTAAAAGAAAATAGAAAAAAAAAAGCTATGTACAGATGAATTGGAAATAATGGACAGAGGGAAGGCAACTAGAATTAAGAGGGATTTGGAAAGCCTTTCTATAGAAGGCAAAATTTTGGCTGAGACTTAAGGAAACCAGGAGTTAGAGAAGAGGAAGGTCATCATTCTTTGCAAAGGGGATAGACAATGAAAATATCCAGAGTTGGGAAATGGAGTGTCTTGTTCAAGGAAAAGCAAGGAGAACTGTGCCATTGTTCTGGAGGATTGTAAGATTTAGGAAGATTGGAAAGATGGAGATGGGGGAGGGCAGTTTGTGAAGGGCTTTCATTGCCAAACAGATGTTTTATTTCTGCCTGGAGGTGATAGGGGGCCACTGGAATTTATTGAATAAGAGGGTGACACAGTCAGACCAGTGCTTTATGATGATTACTTTGAAAGCTGAGTGAAGGATAGATTGAAGTGGAGAGAGACTTGAGGCAAGTTTACCAATCACTAGATTTCTGCGATAATCCAAGTTTAAGGTGATAAAGATCTGGACCAAGATGGTGGAAGCATCAAAGAAGAGAAAGGAGAATGTGTGAGAGATGTTGCAAAGGTGATGTTGCCAGGCCTTGACCTTCAGCATTTCTAGCTGAAAGATATAATCATACTCCCTACTACATCTAAATTAGAATATGAAAAAATGGAAGAGGTCTAAATAATAATACTAAAGATTGAAGGCGATTGCTTCCAACAAAGGATATGGAGGATCAGGGAAGATTTTATATCTATATCTGAATATATCTATATTTAAATCTGTACACACAAAATAATATATATGTATACATATTATCTTTTGATAAGGATACTTTTATAGACATTTGGATATCTATGTGCCTATAGACAAATATAACTAAATGTCAATTTATATACACATGCATAGGTAGATATAGATAAAGATATATCCTGTCTTTCATCAACATATCCATTAAAATACCTGGAAGAAATCAACATAGTTTCATGAACAGGAAGATTAATTTTTTATTGAAATTGATTTCCACTTCTCTTTCCTAAGGATTCCTTAGTTTCTAGAAGTGAAGATAATTTGACTTTAAAGTGCTAACTAATACCACTAGGGAAATCCCATCATTAGAAGATGAAAGTTAAATGCCCCTTAAAGGGTTGAGATTGTAGTGACAGAATTATAATCTAAGGGGGGGAAAACATAAAATGAAAATTTTCTAATAAAATAAAAATAAATCTATGATCTACTAAATTTATAATGAGAAATGCACTACTAGCTTAATGAACTACTAGAAACACTTATTTAGGATACCCCCCATACCTCTGGATATCAACTCGCATAAAAGAAAGGCACCTAGGGATTAAGCTACAAATCAACAAGTATTATAGAGTACCTAGCAAGCGTGTGCATTTGGGGGAGATGCAAGATAAATTATATATCAGGGTTCCAGAGCTGGAGAGGCTCAGTTAATGGTTTGGGGGAGCTGCAGTGGAATTGTATACTATGGAATACTAGAGCTAGAAGGGCTCTTGGAGAAGTCATTTTGCACATCTCTCTCCTTCCCATCTCTTTACTTATTGATCATAATTTTTAAAAACATGCACAGGCTGTACTACCACCTTTCTTGACAATTTTCAGCTTCTGTTTTCATTATTTAGTAATAAAATAACCAAAGACGTCTAGTAATTTGTATAGAATTGTGGAGTAACTGCTCACTTGTTTCTGTCATAGTCTCAGACACACAAGACATATTTGCCTCTTTCTAGATCCAAGTGCTCTGTATTTAATTGTATAAGTTTTCTCAGTGATAATTTTCAAGGATAAGCCTGGGCCAGGCCAAAATGAAAGGGAATATTGACAATTGGCAGGTTACTTTTGTCTATAGACAGTATAAGTCGTTCCCCCCACTGCCCTTGCCAAACCAATTTAGAGCCTTTATTTTTCATTAGTGTTGTTTTATTTTGGTTTTTAGAATAATGATTCAGTTAACCAGAAAACTATTTTTTATTTAATCGTCCTTTTGGAGTTCTTTAGGAAGAGATTAAATTTACACCTGGACAAAGGATGTTGTTTCCTTCTACTCTGTTTCTACTTGCCTTCTCTTTTCCCTTTTTTAATTTGTTTATGTTTCGAAGGAGATTATCAACATTATGGAATAGAAAAATAATATTAAATGAAGAATCTTCTCGCCTCTAGCGCCTTTTCAATCTGGATGGGGCAAGACGGACTGGTCAGGACTGGAGATGGTCAAATGCTATTCTTATTTCTAAAAATAAAAGCGAAAAAAGTGGAATTTGCAAATTATATGCCAGTGAGCTTTATTCTAATGCCTGACAATGTTTTATAATATTAAATGGTTGGTTGGTGAGCACTTAGAGAGGGAAGCAGTAATCATGATCAGCCAAATGGCTTCATCAAAAGCATACTATAATATTCACTTCACTTTCTCTTTTCATAAGGTTACAAGGTCAATTGATCATGAGAATGCTTTAGACAAAGAATACATCATTTTTAAAATGCCTATGGTAATCTTTTGTGACATCCTTTGGACAAGATAGAGAGGTATGAATTAAATATTGTGATCAAATGGATTTAGAATTGGTCAAATGATCAGATCCAAAGAGTAGTCATTGGTAGATCAATGCCAATCAGAAGTGAAGTCTCTAGTACACATCCCTCCAGGAATCCATTCTTATCATATTCAACATATTTGGGGGGGGGGTGACTTGAACAAACGTATAGAAGGCATGTCTGTTAAGGTTTCCATATTATTTGAAAGCAGAAGGGATTTCTAACATATTATATAATAGGATCAAGATTCAAAAAGTTTTTCGCAAGTTGGGATGATGGACAGAGTCAAATATGATTAGATTTAATTGGGATAAATATGAAGTTCCACATGGCTTCAAAAATTCAACTGCATGAATATAAAATAGAAGAGACATGACTAAATATGAAAAATATCTGGAGATTACAAACTTAATGTGAATCAATAGAGTAGAGGGCAGCCAGAATGGCCAGGGTGATTTTAGTCTCCATCAAGAAAGTGCTCTGTAGGAGCAGCTGGGTGGCTCAATGGATTGAGAGCCAGACCTAGAAACAGGAGATCCTAGGTTCAAATCTGACCTCAGATACTTCCCATATGTGCGACCCTGGGCAAGTCACTTAACCCAAATTACCTAGCCCTTCTGCTCTTCTGCCTTGGGAGCAATACACAGTATTGATTCCAAAACAGAAGGTAAGGTTTAAAAAAAGAGAGAGAGAAAAGAAAGTGCTTTGTTGTATTCTTCCTGGCTCATGTTAAAAATGGAGTATTTTATTCATTTCTAGAGGCCATATTTTAGAAACATAGGGGAGGGCAACAAAAACGATAAGAATACTATAAATCACGTAATATGCGGGGCAGCAAAAGGAGCTCTGGGGATCATAGATATTCATAAAGCATAAGCCAGGTATGGCACACATCTGAACCATATGCTAATACTCCAATGCTTTAAATATTTATCCTGAGGAGAAAAACTAAGAAGACATGGTAACCATCTTAAAATATTTGAAGGAAGAATGACTAAACTCTTCTACTTGTTCCTAGAAGTGGTACTAGGAAAAATGGGTGGGAGTTACAGATTTTTTTTAATTATAAATAAATGTTAGTAGAATGGACTGTTACAAGAATAATGTGACTATCAATAAGGGTCTCCAAACTAAAACTGAACAATCACTTATTGGAGAACTGCAAAGGTAATTAATTCATGTTTGGGTGTGGGACTGAACTTGATGACTTCCTTTCCTTTCAAAAATTACATGATTCTGTCTTAAAGATTTAAAGAGACAATAATCTAGCTAGGTTATTTTCAGAAACATTTTCTTCCAGTTGCAACTATGCTACCAAATTGAAAGTCTAATTCATCCTATACTTCAGTTTTTCTAATGAAATGGCATAGAGAGCCTAAAACTTTAGTTTTCATAAATCCAGTTTATTATGAATCTCTCCAATGCAATTTCTTTTGCTCTTTTTGTCCCTCCTTGAGATTCCTCTAAGTAATATCAAATTATAGATTGTGTCTGGGTCTCCAGTGAAGTGCATGAAAGGATCTTGGGTTCCCATTCAAGCACTCAAGAAAATAATACATATAAGGAACAGGACAGTCATTATTTCACCCTACAAAAAATTAAAAATAATAACAAAGACTAATAGCAGTACATAAATAGGTGTTTTCCCTCCTGAGGACTGCCTCAAGTTCTTCTAGACCTACAATATTACCCTAGGGCTCTGGATTTCCCTTGGAAGAGAAACTCATTTTGGGGTTGCTAGAGGGATCTCTTATTTGAAATATGAATGAGAACCACTTTTACCAAAGGATCTATGAAATCTTCCAACCTTACTATAGCTAAAAACATAGATTCTCCTCCAAAATAAAATGGATTTAAAATTGCTAGAGAAGAAATACCCTTCCCATCAGAACTGAACTCTCCAAATACTTTTCCAATTAAGTTGTTTTGGTTTTGGTTTTGTTGTTGTAGTGTTTTTTTTTAACTATAGCTCATTCCCTTGTTATGCCTCCAGCCCCAGGACCTTGTAAGTAGAATCTAGGAAACTTTGATATTTTTCCATAACGCTAGGGTATTAGGGACTTTCAATGCCCCTTAAGAAACCTAGAGTTCAACAGGACTTAGCATTTGGCCTTATGAGTCTCTTCTCCGTAGCTGTAGGCTTAGCTTTTTGAGGTAACACTACTGCCTCTCCAGGACTGAAGACAGGAACCCAGACTCCACGGGTTTTTTAAGCAGTCCATCATTCAATAAATCAGTCAACAATATTTATTGGGTGCGAAATGCTGGCAGTGTCAAAGAAAGGGAAAAAAAACAGGCTCTGCTTCATGCTAATGGAGAAGGAACATGGAACACAAGATGGCAATGCCTACGTATACAACATATAACCAGAGAAGATGAAAGGATAACTTTAGGGGAGAAACCTATAGCAGCTAGGTGGGACGTGAGGGAATGTCAGGGAGAGCATGTGTGACAGCCTTTGCCACAGATCAGCCATTAGTGGTCCTTGGGAGGGTAAGAGGAGGCTATAGGTGGGATGCTGCTCTCTGAACTCTGCTCAACTCTCACAGTCTCTTCTGAGGTCTAGCAGCTACCTTTCCTAGGCTCAGCACTCAGGGATGGCTCCAACCCACAACAGCTGGTATCAATCCATAATAAAACTCAATCATTGCCCTTGGTGAAAGTGGTAAGTCCAGACTAACTTGGACCAGCATGTCCATACCCTCTGTAGGGAGTTGCAATCAACCAAAAATGGACCACTTTTTAATAAATATATCAAGTTAAAGAGCAAGAACCTGGATCAACCCTATCATGGAAAGTGTAAGACCATATAAATTCCTGAGGTAAAATATACTATTTAGAAACCAAGTATTATGGAAAAAAAGCTATTTAAAGATATAGTTACACTTGCACTCTATCAGTATATATTTATTTTTTTAATTCACAATTTGTAATAATAGTTAGCATTTATATATTGTTTTGCAGGAGCCGCTGTGGCTCAGTGATTAGAGTGATAGATTGACCTAAGTTTAAATTCAGCCTTGGATACTTCCCACCTCTATGATCTTGAGCACATCATTTAACCTCTCTGTCTAGGAGTCAGCTAGATGGCTCAGTGGACAGAGTGCTGCCCTTAGAGTTGGGAGGAACAGAACTCAAATCTGGCCTCAGACCCTTCCTAGACATATAACCCTAGAAAAATCACTTAGCCTCTGTTTGCCTGACAAAAAAATCCACTGGATCCAGTGAAGAAGGAAATGGCAAACCATTCCATTGTCCTTGTCAAGAAAACCAATGGATAGCGATGGTCCATGAAGATACAACCGGACAACAATAGCAGCAAAATATATAGTTTTAAACTTCACAAATCTCTTTACTTTGCTCCAAATCTGGGAAGCTCTTATTATCCCTACTTTACACAGGAAAAACCTGAGTTCAAATGATTTACCCAGGATCATATAAGAAATTAATGCCTGAGGTAAGATTTTAACTCTGGCGTTCCAGACTCGAAGGTAAACTATCCAGTGCACCACCCAATACTTAACTCTAGATACCTTACATCAATACAGCAATAATTCATTTAGCTAGTATAGACACTGCCTCTCACCAAAAAAAAACCCTATAAAACAAGAAATCACACTGACCCACAGGCCTTGAATCAGAAAATAAAGATCTTGCAGTGAATTATTAATTATGTATCTGAGAGCCTAAGGACATCAATGACCTAATAAACCATGTCCTTCTTATCTATTCTCTTTACTGGGTTTTCATGGTGCCTAAAGTTATTGGAGTTATTTTTGTTTATTTTTATAAATTCTATTCTCTTTTCAGAGCTCTGTGCTTTGTCAGGCATGCAGCATTGGGAACTCCAACCCTCTGATCATTAGTGGCAATAGGCAGTGTCTACACAGGGTGAAGATATAATTAACAAGCTCGGGTCTGTGGCTTACTGAGAATTTTCCCTTTTTAAGGAACAGTTGCAAACCTCTCGCAATTAGGACAAAGTTTTTTACCCAAAGCTGCTAGGACATGGCACATATATGCTGAGGCCAGTAAGCATAGGACATACAGATCCAGACAGCTTAGGGCATCATAGACCTGAGCAAGTGATTTCATTTCAGACTCTCGGTTTCCTCTTCTCTAAAATGAATGGATTAGACTAGATTGGGGTTTCTTAGCCTTTTTTATGTCACACCTTTTGGTGTGAACCTAAGAACACTATCACAGAATAATATTTTAAAGGCATAAAATAAAGCACATAGAATAACAAAAAAAAACTAATTATGTTTAAATCCAGCTATAAAAAAAAATTTTGTTAAGATCATGGCCTCCAAATCAAGAACCGCTGAATTAGATAATCTCTATGATCATTTCTAATTCAAAATCCTATGACAATTCCTATGTTCTCTTTCTATAGAATTATAGGGGATTAGAGGCAGCTAGATATCTTGGTAGAGAGCCAGGCCTGGAGTCAAAGAGGACCTGGGTTCAAATCTGGCTTCAGACACTTCATAGCTATGTGACCCTGGGTAAGTCACTTATCCCTGATTGCCTAGCCCTTGCTACTGTTCTGTCTTAGAACTGATACTAAGAGAGAAATTAAGGGATTTAAATGATAATAAGCATAAACATAGATGTTTCAAACATGTGATACAAATGACTTGAAAAAAATGTAAACTACTGGAAAATAGAAATTATAGACTAATAAAAAGAATCTGTGTACCCCAAAATATTTTGACTTCATTTGTAAATTTGGATTAAATCCTGATCTCTGACAGACTGACACATTAGTGTTGTGACAGATATATCCTAGCTCTTTTTTTAAAAGTGTATCTCAATGTAAACAAACTCAAAACATGAACATTGAAATTACAGATCAGTTGTGTTGGATTTGACTTGTCACGTGTATGAGGCTCTTCCAAGCATGTTTAAAATGTGTCTAGATTTATAGAAATTAAGTCAGACAATTTTTATCAATGCCTGGCAAAGCAGTAAAACTATAGGTGCTCATTAATTGTGCATGGAAGAATAAATCATATACACCTATTGTGTAAAGCAGGGCAGCTAGGTGGTGCAGTGGGTAGAGCACCTGCCTGGAATCAGGAAGACTTATCTTCTTGCATTCAAATTTAGCCTCAGACACATACTGGTCAAGTAACCTTGAGCAAGTCACTTAACCCTGTTTTCCTCAGTTTTCTCATCTGTAAAATGAGCTGGAGAAAGAAATGGCAAACTACTCCAGGGTCTTTACCAAGAAAATCCCAAATGGGGTCATGAAGAGTCAGACATAACTAATATGATAGAAAAAAAAACTGTAAAGTGAGATTCATCTATACTCTGGCCATTTGACTTTCATTTTCTGTTTTGCTTCCAGGAAGGAGAATGTTTGAAAGAGCATTTCTCATAATAATTTACATTTATCAGAGTCTTTATGATTACAAAGCACTTTCTATATAATTTTCTCATTTGATGTTTGTTCCTAATGACCCTATGAGGTGGGCAGTACCTGTATTATTGGAAAGAAACTGAGCACCATTGAGGTTATGACTTGCCAGAGCCGTTTAGAGGTTTTCTGACTCCAAATTCCATGTTATTCCTTCTACTACACCACATCTCTGTGGATTATGCTGTACCTAATCCAGGGAGAAACAGGAGATAAACCTTATAAACCAGCACAATTTTTGCAGCTTCAAAGCCATAGAAAAGCAATTAACAACTCTAGAAGTTAATTGTGACAGAGCTACCTCTTGTAACAATTGCTAACGTCTCTTGAGTGGGTGATGATTAATGTTATTCTGTAGGGTAAATACTGTGAATTAATATCCTCCCCTGGTGTGTGTGTGTGTGTGTGTGTGTGTGTGTGTGTGTGTATGTGTGTGTTTAATAGTATTGCTTACTATTCATTTTTTTAAATTTAAAATATTGGATAGAGAGGTTTTACCTAATTTTTGAAGGTTGTGATAACTCCTGGTGTTTGTAGCAACCGAGATGGTAGGTACAAATCATGTCGAATTTTAGAACTAAATGAATGTGTCGACTCAGATGACCAAAGCCCTTCCTCTTTTTTGGCTTAATGGTCTTTTCCTTTTCCTTTTAGCTCAATGAGTTTGTTTAATAAAGTTGAGAATTCGTGCACAGGGTCTTATAAACATGTGTTATTAGATTTTAAATCTGTTTTGAAAGTGCCTCTCTCCTACTCCCTCCTAGTAAAGTGACCTTTTTAAATGGAGGGAAGTGGGTTTAGATGACAGTCGTGATAAATGCGGTCATGTTCACTCAATAAAATAAGGCCCAGTGCATTTGAGGATAAATCAGTGAAATGTACAGCCCCACCTGTCTGTCTCCATCATTCATTTCCACTGTCACTTTCCCAGTGGCTGATGGATCACAGTTGCTGTAAAATTAGACAGCCTTTAATCTCATTTCATCCTGATTAGCTTCTCTTTACCCTTTCCCTCTAACTCACTGACTGACACGCTAAAAACTCACACTGGGCTGTATTTGAGCGTGGAGTACAAACTTCTCCTCAAATACCTTTTTCAGAAGGGTGAGGCAGGTGTTCACCTTTGCTGAAAGCTGCAGAGGGCCATGGGGATAGTCAGTGTCATTTAAAGAGCAACCAATAAACGTAGCAACTAGGGCCAGATTAATCTTAGGGGCCACCCAACACATGAAATATTTTCCTATAGCTTTGAATCAGAAATTATGTAATTTGCTTTCATAATACTAAAAAATAATTTTAAAATTTTTCAGTAAATTTGGAATTTTTTTCTCCTTTCCAAATGACTTTCAAGAGCTATCAATTTGCCACAAAAATACAGAAATAAGAGTCAAATATTCTCATTAGAAAATGTAGCTGTCATAGTTTTAAAACAATATATTAATTTGTCTGCACGTGAAGGTGATATCAGGTAACCTTGAGATTTGTCCCCATTTCCCTTACTTTGAAGGGATCAAGAGTCATTATCTGTGCAGGCTGTCTCATTTGGTTGCATGAAGCTTAAAAATAAATATTTGAATGAGAAGAAAAATAATTTATTATTTGCCTTAGCAAAAAAGGAAAAAAATAAAAACAGCATGCTGAAGAAAAGGAGTTGTTATAGTTTTGGAGGGCACAATGCTTTTTGATAAAGTTCCCCCGAGGTTAAAAGAAGGGCAAAATTATATTTTTTTTGTTACATAGAAGACTGCCTGTATTTATTTAGTTGGCTATTTTGTTTTTTATTTTATTGGGTGAATGGTGATCTTAGGCATACATGCAAGTAGCAAGCATAAAATGAGGTGGCCACAATTGATGGCCTATTTCCTAACTTGTGGAAGAATTTCTTGAAGTCTGATTATGTAGATGAGATCCATTTCTCAAAGGTGGGCCTTGAGAGTAGCTTTTGATTTTCTAGGCTGCTCCTCAAATCTGATGAAAAGGATGGGAAAAGGAGAAGACAGAGTGTACAGGGCAGTTAAAACATGAATGAGGCATTGAAGTCCGAATTCACCATCTATCAGCTTCTCGAGCTAAGAATTGTTGGTAGACCAATGTTGAGTTAATATTAAAAGATCCAAAATGTATTTAGTACCTCTATTCTTAAATAATGATCTGATCCATTATGTTTGCATAATTTCCACAACACTTTCACAACCATACTCATTTCATGCTTCCTAGGGCCCTGAGAGGAAGTAGTGTGGATCAATGGCTACTAGACCATCCTTACAGTCAAGAAGGAATAAGCTGTACCTATTATTTGAATTTGACACTGGGCAAGTCACTTAACCTTGTCATACCCTAGACCAGTGATGGGCCAGATGCTGCCTCCTGAAATGTTCTATCCAGCAGAGTGACATTAATCCTAATCTGACGAATACAATGAGTAGGATACAAAACAATGAAACTTCAAAAGAGTTGCCTTAAAAACAGACAGATAAGCATTTCCTTTCCTTTGGCCCCCTCTTTAAAAAGTTTGCCCATCACTGCCCTAGACAATTGTCTAAGAAAATACAAAAGAATCCTACCTAGTCTGTATCACGGAAGCCTAAGAGCAACATTCACCCAATAAAATAAAAAACAAAACAAACTGACAAACAACAAACAACCCAATGAACTAGAAAGGGAAGATATTCATATCCCCATTTTATAGAGAAGGAAATATTAAATAAGAAGCAAAGTAATTTCCCAAAAGTAGCAAAATATTGAAATTAGGATTCAAGCCTTTGTGTCATAGTACAAAAAGTAATGATTCTGTAGTCGGAGGACCTGAGGTCAAACCCTGTCTAGGACACATCTTCCTGTGTGATCTTGAGCAAATCACTTACCTTCTCACGATCTCAGATCAAAAATGAGGAAGTTAGAATTGAATAGAAGCACAAAGTCTCTTCCAGTATTTCTACAGACAGGTATTCTACTTAACGCTAAATCAGTGCTCTATACACTTCTTTTCTATGCTCTAAAAATAACATTTTCCATAATTTACTCATAATGGCCTTTATAGAAATTTATTACTGCCTCACACAATATCAGCAAAGCCAGATCAGAGTGATTATAGCCATCTTACAGATAGATGAACTGAGGTTCAAAGGAACTCCCCAAGTTGACTCCTGAAGTCTAGATTAGCTCTGTAATTCGTAACTCTCTGCTATATTCCTAATCAGCACCTTCTCACAAAATCGAGTGTTCTCTGCCGATCGCTTTGTCAAGACCGGCTGCAAGATCACTAACTATGAAAATTTCAGTTAACTAAAACCACCTCTTGCTAGGTCACTGCCAGGGGGACAAGGAGCCACAAATCCTAAGACAAGAGGCTTAACTTAAGAAACCGACCTGCTCAATCCTTAGGATGCTGCAACCTAAGTAGCAAGGCAGATGCCTCTCTCCTTGTTTTTATTTGCATTTGTTATCTTGCACAACTGCATTTTGAGGGGAAAAAAGATAATAAAACAAAATGCAATGAGAGATCTATCACCCAGAATAATCCAAGTGTGAGAAAGACTGCCTTTCTGTCTTTTTTCTTTCCTTTCCCCCCACCTTTTTTCCTTTTTTTTTTTTCTTTTTTTTTTGGCATTGGCAAAAGAGCACAAAGTAAGAGCTGGCCCTGAGTCATATTGATTTCCCACTGCACTGGTTTCCTAAGTGCTCTGTTGATCCGTGACAAACAATAAGTTCCCTGCCTGTACATCCACATCACCTCCCCATTTGTCCTCACCTAGATTTAAGGTGCCCATATGATGAGCTGAACAAGGACATCATTTTTCCTACTGGTGTCACTGGGCCAAAGCCTCTGCATAGAGCATGATCACTAATGCTGGGCAAGTATACACTGACCCTAGCTAGGATAGGATGATAACACAGAATAACAGGATAACCATACACATCGTGAGAGGGCCAAATCTGGGTCTTGTATCCCTATATGGGAAAAGTAGATAAAAATGAATTTGGAGGAGCTGGATTTTCAGCAGGTTCTTGAAGAGCTTCTTCCTCCAGCTACCACCACCAGAATTTTTTAAGGGGTGGGGGGGAGAGAAACACAGTGTATCTCTTCGACTTTGCTGCCACAGTTTTGATCTTTGTTACAGAAGAGTTCCTAAGTAGATAGATAGAAAATGTGTGATTGTGCTGCTAATGGCATTGTACAGGAAATTAAGCGTATACATTTGGAGAAGGCATTAAATCAGCAGGACCTTAATTTAAAAACTTCAAACTGTATGGAAATGCAGCTTGTTCATTGCTGTGGAATAGAAAGCTACCAAGCACCCTGAGTCTGCTTATGGAAAGCATGCCAGCAAAAACCGGGCTAGGCAGAGTGTCTTAACAGTTTGGGGTGTATATTCAAGGTTACAGTAACACAGCGTTCCCCAGGAAATGCTACCCATCTCTGGCCATTGTGGTATGCCCGTTATCCTTCCCCTCTCACCCCAAGAACGCCACCTATGTATCAGGTATTTAGGGGTGTGCGTTAAGTAAGCAAGTGACTAAATGAGTTCTTGAGAAAGTAAAGTAGCAGAAGCTGGCTGTTCTGCAGAAATTTGTGGAATAACATTATGTAAAATTAATCAAAAGGGGCTGGATCTGAAACTGCTGTCAACACACCACTGATCCCCTGTGTACATAGCTCGAGATTCGCACGTGCCCTGCTTTACTGCCTCATGCTCCCTTCCACTGTTTGTAGTCTCAGATTTTGCACGCCTTGATTAAGGCAAATAACGGGTATGCCAAGTTATCGAGTTCTAAGATAGAAAATGATATACATCTTGATGGTGTTTTATTTTTTTCATCTTTTTTCCCCACAGTTATGCCCTATAACAGTGCCCATCACTGTGTGGTAGAAGTGGAAAACTTCTTGTTCGTGTTGGGAGGAGAAGACCAATGGAATCCCAATGGTAACTATCCAACCTTTAGCATGGAACTATCCCCTTCTTTGCTTGGCTCTGCAAATATGCCTCTTTGAAGCCCTGAGTAATAGAGCAGTCAGACTTTGAGCCGATATCTGGAGGGCCAATCACGCAGCCAGCTGAGGGCACACAGCATTGACACTCATTCTGGAAATTTCATTTCTCCATGATGTTCTGATTCCACATTCTTTCCATCTCCCTCGAGGAATGCTACCACCATCAGCAGTACATACTCTCTGGAGTAAAGGTATCAAACAGCAGCTGTTAAGGATTTTAACCATCATTTCCACCATCTCCCTCCCATCCTTATTATAATAAAGTGGTGACAGGAAGTGAACACTATTTTTTTTCCAGCCTTTTTTCCAAAATGTTTCAGCTGAAGCTTCTTTCTAGTTCATAGCTCTAGAGCTGGGCGGGATCTCAGAAGCCATCTAGCCTAATTCCTTTATTTTACAGAGTCTCAGGAAGTTTAAGTGACTTATCCAGTCACACAGAGAATAACTATGAGGGATGGGTTTTGAACCTAGAATTTTTGTCCTCTTCTGAACTGGTTCTGTTCTAGTCTCTGTAGCCCTCATGTTGCTTATACAGATTGTCTCCAACTCCCCTTTTTGATGTGTTTACTTCATAAATTTACTACAAAGAGAAATTAAGTCATTTTACATGTTTCTGAGCTAAACACAGAGAAGAAAGACTATGCCTTACGAAATGCACAAAATTATCAAGATATTGTTTAAAAGCTCGCACATGAAGAAGGAGCTGCCTCTGTAGCAGCCTGTGTAACAGAGACAATTATGACTGAGAAACCATAAAACAGCTTGCAGGTACACATTTTTGCTTTAAAACCCCAGAACATCCAGATGAAATTACATATACTGCATATATTTTATTGTGAATGCGCCATTTCAGCATCTGCACCAAACCAAATTATAGAAAATTGTTACATCTGTTCACTTCTCAAAATCTTAAAGAAAACCAATCCCCGTTACCCTCTAGACCATTTCTATTGAGAGAAAGGGGGGGAAATGGGACAGCCTTTGGAGAAAAAACCCTTCAGCCTTATTGTCAAATCTCTTCTGATGCAGGCAGGAGGTTGGGTTTGTACCCTCTGACTATCAGATACATTTCATGTGGGGAAGTTTGGATTGGAAGCAAAAGTCTTTGGGATATTGATAGCCTCTCCGCTGAGTTATCCCATTCGTGATGGATTGAAGGCATTGCCAGGAAACTGACAGGAATGCCATCCACTAGAAGTTCTCCACTTACTTACTGCACAAGTTATCCTGCCTTTGAACTGAACGGGGTATTTCATGACTGCACACAAACACTCCGAGTAAGGGGTGTCTTCAAGTGAACCACAGTGAAGGCTTTGCAAGCTGCTCCTTTTGTCACCTGGATTAAAAATAAAGTGTGACAATGAAATGGCACAACCCACTAATGGGGATTATTAAAATCATAGTTTCTTTTTTTATAAGGATTTTTTTATTTTCTTTTTTCTATATCACTATAGTAATCCATATATCACTTTGTATACAAATATATAATATTTTAAAAGATAACTAATAAACCTGAACCCCACCCCCATCATACCAGTACATATTTTTCAGAGGGAGACCTGGCATTTTTCAGGGAGACAACCAAAACATGGTTGGCCTTCTAGCACCTATTTAAATGCAATGAGATCCCCAAAGCTAAAAACATGAAATGAAGTACTCATGGCAAACTATGCGATGCCTCATCATCTCATCTTTCTTAACCTTTAATTTGCACTATATTGGTTCCTATGTAATAAATGTGAAGAAGTCATCCTAAATTTTACCTTTGCTTTTTTTTTTAAATAAAGACAGTTCTTCCTCAGAACAGCTAGGTAGTATAGTAGATAGAGTTGGGAGGACCTGGATTCAAATCTGCCATCAGACGCTTCCAAATAGCTGCATGACCTTGGACAAGTCACTTAACTCCAACTGCCTATCCTTTACCACTCTTCTGCCTTAAAATTGATACTTACTGATTCTAAGACAGAAGGTAAGGATCTGAAAAAAAAAAAAAAGATCATTCTTCCTCCCCACAAGATAGTATTTACCATTTTAACTAAGGGAAATGTTATAAATTTTAAAAGTTCTACTATTAACCCCTTCCACCCTACTCCAGGGGCTGCAGCTAAACTTAGAGGACAGGTTTGTTATAGTGTGATGAGCAGTGTCAGAAGAGCCAGGTTCAAATTCTGGCCCTGCATATATCTCTGTGACCTTGGAAAATTCACTTCACTTTTTCTGGACCTTGATTTTCACACCTATTAAATTGCTGGGGAGAGAGGGGAGAAGTAAGGAGAAAGAGAATATGACCACTAAGCTCTAACATCTAACAACAATAACAATTTATTATAATAGCTGGCTTAACTTCCTCAGAATCCATATTCTCTGACTTTCCCACAAGAGCCATCAGTGCCGTGGCTAGGTCATTGGACTGGGAATCTGAAAGAACTGAATTCAACTCCCACCTCAGATCCATAGGAGGCTAGATGATGCAAGGAATAAAGAATTGGACTTGACGTGAGGAAGCCCTGAGATCAAATCCAGCCTCAGACACTTACTAGCCATATAATAGCTAAGGCACTTGACCATTCTGTGCCTTAAGTTCCTCATCTGTAGAATGGAGTTAATAATAGCACCTACCCCCAGAGGAAGAACTGATGAATAGAAACAAGCTGAACATAGCTTTACATATATCTTTTGTCAAATGGTGCCTTCTCTAGTGTGGAGTAGGGAGGGAGGGAGGGAGGGAGGGAGGGAAATATCTGGGAATTTTAATGTAACTAATTAATTCATTTCAAAAAATAATCACACCAATCTCCCAAGGTTTTTGTGAGGATAAAACCCGATAGTGTTTATGAAGAACTATAAAAATGCTAGCTATTATTTGTCATTAATAGAATCAAGGACCCTGAGCAAATCATCAAATTATCTATACTTCGTGTTTCTCATATATGAAGTGGGAGGGTTAAATCTGATGGCTTTTGTTGTTCCTTTGAGATCAAAGTCCTTCATTCCCTGTGAGAGACTGATTAGCCCATTTAGGGTAGCTGTGCTATTACATTAAGCATTGGTTCCAAGGCAGAAGAGCAGTAAAGACTAGGAAATAGGGATTAAGTGACTTGCCCAGGGTCACACAGGTTGGAAATGTCTTGAGGTCAAATTTGAATCTACAACCTCCCATCCCTACACCTGGCTCTCTATCCCCTGAGCCACGTAGCTGCCTCATGCTGTGCTATTTCTTAGGAGCGAGATATTCGAGATCAGGAGTTTGTTCTTTTAATCTCTAACCCTTATGTGACTTCATCAGCCTTTTTTTGTAGCTCATTTACTCTCTTTTGCTTTGTCATGTCCTGCACCCCTAATCAAGGCAGCATGGGGGGAGGGAAGCGGTGAACAAAACCAAAACTGCCAGTGTTTGAATATCTCTTGGTGAATATTAAATCAGTCCTGAATTATCGAATCTGGAGGGAAGCTGTTTCCCTTCTTCTGACTGAGGACTCCTGATAGTCCTGGTGTCACTGATATAACTCCTCATTTAAATGGCTGCTGGAGGGGCTAGTCATCTCAAAAAAGTGTCAGCTTGATTTTGAAATTTTATCTTTTGAGCCAATTCACAGTGTCTGTGTGACAAGTGGTGCGCACCTTCATCCAGGGCTGAGCTGAACTAAACAGGGACTGAGCTCTTTTAAACAGAGTTATTTGAATAAATTGGAACCATCTTTCAGAATCCCCAGGAAGAAGGCCTATTGGGAGCTCTGACTTCCACAATTTCATCTGCTGCAATGAGAAACCCTAACTTTCAAAATAAGAGCTCACCTGTGTTCTTTACTATCATTTTTTCAACTCTTACTTTCTGCCTTAATAACAACTCTAAGACAGAAGGGCAAGGGCTAGGCAAACAGGACTAAGTGACCTGACTACAGTCACATAGTGAAGTCAGATTTGAGCCCAGGTCCTCCAGACTCCAGGACTGGCCCTCCATCCACTGTGTCACCTTGCTGTCCTCTGCCTGTGTTCTTTAGATGAGTATGGTAGCATCTCTGCTCCTGCAGTCAGTCAATCAGTCAGCAAACATATATTAAACTCTTACTGTCTGTCAGGAATTAGGGGATGGAAGTGCTGAGGATATTAAGAAAGTAAGATGGACTGACAAAAGATCCCGTAAAAGCAAACTGTCAACCAAATAGAGCCTAAAACGCTCCCTTTCTACCATGATCATCCAGGCATGTGGAAGGGTTCTGAAGGGACACACTTCAGAAAGCATTGACTTCTGATGGGAATTAAGACAAACTTCACCATTTCCTGTCTCTCTTGTCTTGTTTCTATCTCTCTCTTTCTCTCATTTGCACATGCATACACAAATACACATAAATATATGTGAATATGTGAAATGACTTGGTTTAGTAGACCATGAATGGCCCTTCAAGTCAAGAAGACCTGGTTTTGAATCCTACTTCTGATACATATTCTGTATCTCTCTGGACAACTGACTTAACCTCTTGACAATCCCAGACAACTTAGTTACAGATGAATTGGACTTCTGGGTCCATAGCCAGGAATTCCTCATACTAATGAAACAGGACCAGCCAAATACAAATACATATGTATAGTATATGTATAGGAGGAGTATGTGTGTATGAGATGCAGGCAAAAGGCAGCATGGACTAACAGTTAGAAGATAAGAGTTTAAGTCCTTTCTCTGACACAAACTCGTTGGGAGATCTTGGATAAATCACTGAATTTATCCGTATAACTTTTCCATATAAGTCTCAAAGACTATAAGTTGCAGGAAAGTGTTGGTCTGCACTAGAAAAAGGGGCAGCTTAGATGCCTTTGTGAATAGAGCACTGAGCCTGGAGTCAGGAAGAAATGATTTCAAATCCAGCCTCCGACACTTACTTAGCTGTGTGACCCTAGGTCCGTGTTGGCGAACCTATGGTACAGGGGCTGGAGCATGCCAGAGGGGGTTGCTCCCTTCCCTCTCTCCACCTGAGCCTGAGGATATTTCTCCCATCACCTACCCCTCTGCCCAACAGGCCAGTGGAAGCACTTCCTCCCTCCCCTGTCTGGGGTAAAGGGGTGGCTCACAGACACCTTGAGGGTTACAGTTTGGGCACTCGCTCTCTAAAAGGTTCCCCATCACTGTCCAAGGTGAATCACTTAACCCTGTTTGCCTTACTTTCCTCATCAGTAAAATGAGCTGGAGAAGGAAATGACAAGCCATTCCAATATCTTTGCCAAGAAAACCCAAAATGAGATCATGAAAAGTCACGTACAATTGAAATAATCAAACAACAATAAGCACTAAAAGAGGAAATCCCTCACTGGCAATTATGAATTCTGGGTTTAAAAAACTAGATAGCTAGATATAGATGGATAAATGCACATATTTATTGAGCATTTAGTAATCATTGTAGCTAAAATTTTATGTCTGGTGCTCTGTCCACCTAGCTGCCATTGCTTCCTTCTGCATACACCTATGTGTGTCTATATATTCAAGAGTCAAAATTCCTGGTGCATTTTTCATAAGTGATATCTTATCAGTCTCTTACAAATTCCCATTTTATACTCGTGGTACAATAATGACAAAACTATAGACACGTGCTTATAACACACAACTCCTTTTGCTTCATAGTCCATTAGTCAACCACCTGAACAGTGTTGTGTTAAATACAAGAGCAGTATACTTGGTACACTAGCATGGTAGTCAAGCTCATATTTTAAAAGTTTGGGATTTCTCATTGCACACCATAAAATCGCTAAATGCCGGGCTCCCTAAGGTCATGGTTTATACCTATAAGTCTATGTTCCTATATATATATATATATATATATATATATACAGCTTTAAAAACAAAACCTCAGATGTTGTCATCTAAACTTCATTGAGAAATGGCCAATAAAGGGGTGGCAGTAAAGATCTTATTATTTCACTTGAAGTTGGCATTTACCACCCAACTCTATCCCTTTGTCCAAGACCAGGGTAGGCTGACGTTTGTCATCACGAAATTTGAATGCTCTCCTGAGATTCTGCCAAGATTGGACAGTTTCTTAAGAGAAGAATGGCGCCCCCTATTTGAGGATATCTGTGGTTCAAGACAGAGTTCTTTTAAGGGCTATAAAAGACTTGAGGAAACAGAGCTAGAGCCAGAAGGGACTTTGTGGACAATCTATTCCGTTTTACAAATTAGCAAACTAAGGTCCAGGGCCCAGTGAGATTAAATGACTTGTTAATTTGTTGATTGAATGATTTCCCCAGCTCACATGAAGAGTAAGAGTTAGAGCTGATTGGTCTCAAGTCCTGTAATGCCCAAACCAATGTTCTTTGCACTATATCAAGATCTAGTCCAACCCCATTATTAGCTCAATGCAGCCACCTAGAGACTAGGCTTCCAATAGCAGAATTGATCTTTGTCTCTATTCAGGCATTTCAAAAATTTCAGCCACGTCTGACCTCTAGTGATCACATTTGGGGTTTTCTTGGCAAAGATACTGGAGTAGTTTGCCATTTCCTTCTCAGGCTCACTTTAGGTGAGGAAATTGAGGCAAACAGGATTAAGTGACTTGCCCAAGGTCACATAGCTAGAAAGAGTCTGAAGTCAGATTTGAACTCAGAAAGATGAGTCTTCTTGAGTCCAGGCTCAGCGAGTTATCTACTGTGCCACCTAGTGCAGAACTGATTTTTAATTGAATGCTATCAGTGAATTAATACAGGCAAAGGTCCTCTTAGGATGGAATGGGATTGTGTCATTGGACATTTTTCAAAGAGAAGGTTGAAGTAAAAGCAAAAGACCAGTTAGAGGGCACCCAGCTTCAGATAATTTAGCTTGTCTAATTGGCATGAGAATTGAGTGACTGATTAATAGGAGGCTGGGTGGTTCCAGGTCTGGGAAGCAAAGAAGTTGGTACAGAGACAGGTGAGCACTAAACCCATATGATTTGTAATTAGCCAAAGATTTCAGTGCCCCCAGTAGGCATTGTGCTTAGTATGATACCTTCTAACCATATGCCCCCCCACTGTAAAGGCAGGAATGTAGTAATAGCTGGGTATGATGGTATACAGCTATAAATCATGCTCCTGGGAAGGTTGAGGCTGATGGATCACTTTCATTCAATTCTGAGCTCAGAAGGGCTGAAAAAAACCAATTGGGTGTTCACACTAAGTCCAGCACCAATACAGTAATCCCCTAGGAGCAGGAAAGGGAGTCAGAAGAAAGAATTTTTAGTGCCTACCATGTGCTAGGAACTTTGCTAAGTGCTTTAGAAATATTTTATTTGTTCCTCATAATGACCCTGGAGGTAGACGACGCTATTATTATACTCATTTTACAGTTGAGGAAACTGAGATAAGCAGAGACCAAGTGACTTGCCCAGAGTCAAGCAGCTAGTAAGTATCTGAGATTGGATTTGAACTCAAGTCTTCCCAAATCCAGAGCTAGCACTGTATTCACTATGTCACCTTACTGCTACAGGGCTACCAGGCTGCCTAGGGAGGGGAAACCTTACCTTGGTCAGAAAAACCAAAGCAGGTTAAACCTTTTCTGCTGATCAGTATTGCAACTGAGCCCATGAGTGGCAGTTGTACTTCCAGCCTGGGCAAGATAGAGAGACCCTGCCTTTTACTTCCCTTTTTCCCTTCAAAAAGTAATTGATTAGAGGGACAGCTAGGTGGCTCAGTGAAAAGAGAGTCAGGCCTGAAAATGGGAGGTCCTGTGTTCAAATTTGACCTCAGACACTTCCTAGTCACATAACCTCAATTGACTAGCCCTTACCACTCTTCTGCCTTGGAAACATACTTAGTATTGATTCTAAGACAGAAGGTAAGAGTATAAAAAAAGTAGTGGATTAGTCAAAAAGAGAAAAAGGGAGGTTCCAAATCAGCCAGGAAGAACTCCTGGGCAGGGAAAAAGACCCTCCAAAGATAGAGAATAGAGCACTACAGGCTCATGCTTGCGGTAGTATTTTCTTGAGTCTGGTGTCAACAGCCAATAAGAAAGTTTCAAGTACTGTTTGATATGGAAACTTTAGAATCTATATTGTCCATAGCCAATTGGGAAAATGGGAGAGCCTGCTGTAGGGGAAAACCCTTACAGAATGGGTAGTTATAAAGGAGGGGTGACCCTGGTAAGGGAAGACAAGGTTGACCAGAGACTGATCTGTTACCCTGAGGAGCAAGGAGTCCTTCAGGCAAGGTCTACAGTGAGAGTTAGGTTCTTGTTGCAGTAGGTGAGGCAGCAAACCCCTTCCTAAACTGAAGCTCAAGCTGATGTATCTTCAGGATGCACAGGTTACCTAGGTAACATAGATAATCAAGGTAGCCCTTGATTGCCCCAGCCACCTAGCCACCAACATTCTACCTTGGCAAAAGTCACTTCACTCTGGAATTACCAAAGCAAATGGCCCCACCAGTAGTGAGATGTCCAAGACACCTTATTTAAAATTCAGCCAGTTATTTCTCTGAACTCCTGTAAGCATGACTGCCAGACTGAATTTTTTTCCAGGAAGCTCTTCTCCTGAGGCTAAGTATAAGTGGGGAGCCTCAGTTGTTGCAGCCCATAAAAGGGCTTTTTCCAGCCTTTGTGATCCTAGGCTGGAATGCCACCCTACTGCATAAATCATTGTGTACTCAATGAAATTGCCATCTGAAGGTGCTTCCCACTACCATGCTATTTGGGTGGGCCAATGCACCACTGTCCTGCCAGCAATTAATTAATTGAAGGGGGCTGGATGAACTCCTGGATTGGTCCACTGCACTGTAACTGGATGACATCCTTATCCTGTTCTATTGCAACTTGCTTTTATCCCTTCGTCACATTTTGTGCTATAACTGGAAAATGCTATCATCAGATCCTGTTTATATTTGAGGGCTTTTCCTGGATGGCAACAGCTTCCAAAGGGATTCACGCTAGTTCAAGATGTTGTAGATATGGGTCCTCCCATTTTGAACAAAAGCATTGCACTGGTTTGGAGGCAGTGCCAACGAATATTTACCATTAATCCCCAAGTATTCAAGGCGAATCACTGAAGAAAGGGGCTACTTTCTAGTGAAATATCAAATAATACAGACACGGGAAGAGATAGTGGTAGCAATGTCTTGGTCCTATACTAACTCTTTTTTGTCTAGGAAAAAAAAAATGATGCCTCCAGGGTTAACATGGGCTAGCGTAGTGTTGACATAGAATCTATGCCAAATAAGAAAGATCTACATCAGGAGACCCTTTGCCCCCAGACCAGTAACATACTATTCTCATTAGCTAAAAG
Organism: Gracilinanus agilis; assembly: GCF_016433145.1. Lineage (NCBI taxonomy): Eukaryota > Metazoa > Chordata > Mammalia > Didelphimorphia > Didelphidae > Gracilinanus > Gracilinanus agilis. The sequence continues at coordinate 528,278,070 of NC_058130.1, forward strand.
TGAGAAGAGCTATTCTGTGATGAACAGAAAATTCAAAAGTTAGGTTGCCGGGGGAGACTTGAAAATTCGTAGGGGAATTTTTATTTTACTCTGGAGGCAATAGGGAGCCACCGGAATTTATTGAGTAGGGGAATAACATAGTCAAATCTATACTTAAGGAAGATCATTTTGGTGGAATCTGGATTGGAGTGGGAAGAAATTTTAGGCAGGGAAACCAAATGGAAGGAAATCCCAGGGAGTTATAAAAACTTTCACACAAGGACAGATAAAGATGGAATTCAAGACTACTATTAATGTGGGAGCTCACCTGGATCTGTGACCGTGTTCCCGTTTACTGAACCATAAACCCACTGCTATGGTGTAAAATAATCACTCTGGCTTCCCTGGAACTCAGTGGGCTAGTATAATGAACACTAGCAAGGGGCCCTTTCTTTGACCCTGCCTTAAATATCCCCGCTCTTAATGAGTGAGACAGAGGAATGATCAGGAGCAGCTGCTCCTAGTGACTGGCCAGCTGCTGCTGCACCTGCATTTTGGCATCCTGCCTTTCCATGTGTTTTCAGCCCCCTAGAGACAGTGTATCCTTGATTCCTACATTGGCCCACATCGGAGAACTTTAGTCTCTAAGTTATGCTTTTCAGAATCTATTTCTTGTGTCCTGACTCACCATCATCTTCTACCCTCTTCACCGCTTACTACTGAAGCCATCCATCGTCCCTGTCCTTTACACCCCTCCTGGGGAGCTCCTTTCCCTTCTCTTTAGGAGAAGGTGCCTTCTATTCCTCCCATTATGGTGAACAACTCAATGCTTATCACCAGGTTAAACATGGAACCCGCAGGCTGCTGTCTGCTTCAGCTTCTTTCTGTGGGTTGCTGATGGAGCACTCCTTCCAGTGAACACAGAGGAGAAGGCAGCAATATAACCTAATAGAACAGAAGTTCCTCGAGGACAGCAACTGTTTCATTTTTGTCTTTGTATCCTTAGTACTTAATGCATTGCCTGGTACCTAGACTAGAAGGCATACGGTCTTGTGTAACACCCTCCAAACTTTTGATCACAGACCTCAATCAACAAAGAATTCTTGAACACATATTCCTAATACCTACTTACTTATCTATAATTGGTATGATTCATAAATTACATAGCACTGGGAAAAATTACCTCACTTGCAAGATCTCAACTAGTCTTCAGTCAAAGTTACCTTCACCTTTTTAAATTTATTAACAGTAGATTAGGAGAAAGGTTAAACATTACATGTGTAATATACTACTTTACTAATAATTAGATGACTACAATTGTACATTTAAAACATAGACAAAATTAAAAAATGTAAGGATATAATAATGATGAAATCATATTGAATCCTAGTGTAAATAGAAGGCATTGGATTTGATGAATTAAAGGAGTGACATGGTCAGACCTGTATAAAAATCACTTGGCTAGTTGTGTGGAAAATGGATCAGAGTGGGAAAGATTAGGTCAGGGGGAACAATTAGCATGGTCCAGGAGATAGGTAATGAGGACCTGAGCTAATATAGGACCAGGTAAACAGAGAGAGTGGGATGGTACGAGAAATGATAGAGGTGGCTAAGTAGGAAAAGAACCATCTCTGAACCTAGAACAGTGATAGGCAACCTTTTGAGCTTGGTGCATCAAAATTCACCAAAAAAATAAGCATAACTCAGGTGGCGTGTCATTTTGAGAAAAAAAAACATAATTTTGCGATATTTATAGTTTAAATGACAAAAATGTATAATTGTAATATGTAACTATTTAATAAACCAAAATAGGTAAATTAATATAGGTAGAATTGTCATCTATAGTGCACAAACTGTCTACACTACAACAACAACAAATGTTTCATCCTCGGCATGCGGCCCCATACTTATCTGTATGCAAAAATGGCTACGTGTGTCAGTGCTGACACGGATGTCATAGGTTTGCCATCACCAACCTAGGATCAGAAGTCGTACGGCCCTATGTGAGTCATATATACTCTGTCCGCTTCAGTTTCCTTATCTACAAAATGAGCATAATTGTATAACTCATCTCCCAAGGCTGTTGTGAGGATAAAATGAGATGAAGTGGACGGAGTGCTTCACAAATCTTGAAGTGTTGTTACGTGAATGCTAACTATTCATACTGGCAACAAATTGGATGTGGATGAAAATAAGGAATCAGAGGATGAGTCTGGGGTTGGGAACTTGAGTGATTAGTTGTGCCTTTGTTGGTAACAGGGAAATTTGGAAAAGGGAAGGGTTTGAGGTGAAAGATAATGTAATAAGATCTGCCATGGATTTGACAATCCATCCATCTTGTCATCCTAGGAGATTCATTGTCCCACCAAAAATGACAGAGGTGAAGAAGGCTCTTAGAGTCTACCATCCCTAGAGTACCGAGTCTCCAAAAAGATACAGAGCTATTAAAAGGGACCTAACCTGAAGCCATGAAGTGATCTTAAGGCCTGGGTTCTGGGGGCTCCAGGGAATTTCCTGAATGGCACCTGCATGGCTGCCTGTTCCTGTGCTCTGGTCAAGAATAGGTTCTTAACACCTTGAAGAGCCCTTGTCAGGGCAGAAAGGAAGATGTTGAGAGTTAGCATATATAAGGGAAGAAGAATGAGGGAGTGTGGTTATTTTAAAATACAAATATTAGAAGAGATTGACCCTCAGGGAAAGTGGGATATGCCCTTATGCATTTTATGATCAGCTGATCATAAAACCATTAAGATTATGCCAAGGTCCCCTTAGGGATCTGGAACCCACTTTGGAGACCACCAGTTTAGAGGACCTGTCATGGGAACAGATAGAGAAGGTCCCAGTGCTGATAAGCCCTTTTACCCTCAGTCAGAGAGGTCCTATCTGCCCTTAGACCCATCCTGAGAATAAAAAGAGCCCTAAGGCACAGGAAGGATATGATCATTTGATGAGGAGTAAAAGAGCTGAACTACCCTTAAGAAGACAAAGGAAGGAATAGATACAAGCACAGCCGCTGATTTTGAAAATGCCCCAACCTCTTTGTGGTACTGTAGTCCCAGATTGTCCCAAGACCCAGGAGATAGTCAAGAGAGTCTCCACTCCCATTGGCAGGTAGATGAGAGGCAAACACAGGGACAGAGAATCCCCACTCGTCTTGTTGGGGCTGCAACTGGAGCACCAGGAGTCCTTGGCATCCCAAGTAGGAATTTTGAAAACATTTTCTCCCCAAAATATGCCTGTCCTGATAGAAGCACCCAACCGATTTATATGTTAGGGGCTATGTCTGCCTGTCTATAAACTGAGTAGAATTTGGAGTCTTTGTTTCTGTATTTAGTTACAGATACATTGACAGAGATTTTGTCACATTAAAAGCATTTGGGGTTGAATTCTTCTTAGTTGCTTCATGGAAATCAATGCACGCTATCTTGCTTCAGACTTCCTGATTTGCTGTCAATCTGTATGTAAACTAAGGTGCATTTTAATATTAAGGAAGCATTAATATGCTTCTAGGGCTTGACAGAAGGGATAAGCTAGTTAACCGGCTTAGGGCGTTCATGTTTCCCCTTCTAACAAACACGCTCAAAATATGACATAGGCAAAGATTCTTCCTCAGTGCACACCTATAATTCCCCCTAACCTGTACTAAAGGAATATCCTGAGCCCTCCAGCATGACACGCATCTCCTGACTCAAATCATTCATTACAGTAGCTCTGAGTCATTTTTACCAAAACAAAAAGATTTCCATCCCATTTCTATGGTGAGAAGACAGGTTAAACCACTTAGATTCTTTTTATGGGACCATGGGACAGACAGCACAGCAGAGAGAGTACTACATTTGGAGTCAAGAAGGTCTGCCACACTGGGCAATTTGTTTAATCTTTCAGGGCCTTGATCAATAAATAATAATAATTGTCATTATTATTATTAATTAATAATAGCATTTAGATAGCACCACTTTAAATTTGCAAAGCTTATCTCATTTATACTGTGATAACCCTGAGAGATATTTATTATTATTCTTATTATTATCCCATTTTACAGTTGAGAATACTGAGATAGAGGTTCACTGACTTGACCTAGGATCACAAAACTATAATGGAAGCTGCACTTGAACTCAGGTCTTCCTGACTACTAGCCCAATGCTCCACCCACACTGCCACCAAATTCCAAAGACTTTTACTTCTAAGTATGACCTTAATAAAATTTTATAGCCAAAAAATTTTTTGAAAATAGTAAGGGAAGAGAGAAGGGGGGTCGGGTCAGCTACATGCCAGGGGCAATGCTAAGTACTTTACAAATATTACCTTACTGAAACCTTAGGGCGAGCCTGGGAAGTAGGTATTATTTTTAGACCTATTTTACTGTCAAAAAAAACTGACATAGATGGAGGTTAAGTGATCTCCCCAGAGTTACACAGTTAGGAAGTATTTGAGGCAGAATTCAAATTTAGATGGTTGACTCTAAGCCCACACTCTATCTAGTATGTCACCTAGCTGCCAAAGTAAGCAATATGATATATGGACTACCCCCCAAAAAAATCCTGGCAACTTCTAACAAGATAATTTAATTGAATTAGCATTTCGAAAATGGAGAGCCAAAAAGTACTCATGGAATGTTTTTACACTTGTTTTGAGTGTCGTTAACTTCAAATATTATTGAATGTAATCTTTTTGTTGAGCATGTATCTCTTCTTGCTTCCCTGATGAACAGTATCTGTTTTTATAAAAGCAGTTGAGTTGTATAATACAGTCATTTCCCTCTAAGTGTGCTGTGTCTTAAGTACCACACGAATGTATTTTTACAGGAAAACACAGTACAAACTTTGTCAGCCGATACGACCCGAGATTTAACAGCTGGATCCAGCTCCCACCCATGCAAGAAAGGTAAGAGCATTTTTCCTGTTGTCCGCACTCTCTCTGCTTGGTCCCCAAACAATACTGCTGCTTCATGGTTTTCAAAAATGAAGCAACTATAAAATTCATCACTGAAAGACACAGGTTTTGCATTTATCAAACCAGAAGAGGCAGTCAGCTTATTGATGGGCTTGCTAGATCAGTGAGGAGGAGAAAAGCAAGTTAAACCAGTCACTGATTTAGCATCTTATGGAAAGAGCCCTGGAGTAATAGCTAGAGGACCTGTGTTCAAATCCTCTACCTCTTCCACTTATAAGATGTTGGGCAAGTCACTTGATCCCTACAGCCCTTAGTGTTCTCATCTGTAAAATGAGGAGTTTGGACTACATAGTCTGTGGGGTTCCAAACATCCAATCCTAATAAATGACTTGTTCTTCAGTCAATTTAATTCCATGCAGCAGCTAGGTAGTTCAGTGCATAGAGAGCCAGGACTGGAAACAGGAGGTCTTGGGTTCAAATATGACTTCTGACACTTCCTAGTTGTGTGATGTCATTTACCCTAATCGCCTAGCCCTTGCCAATTTTCTGCCTTAGAATCTATACAAAGTAAGACAGAAAGTAAGGGTTGAAGAAAAAACGTAATTCCGCAACACTTCAACCAATTTTTTTTTTAATTTTAAACCCTTAACTTCTGCGTATTGACTTATAAGTGGAAGAGTGGTAAGGGTAGGCAATGGGGGTCAAGTGACTTGCCCAGGGTCACACAGCTGGGAAGTGTCTGAGGCCGGATTTGACAACCAATTTTTATAAATTCACTGCTGTGTGCAAGGCATCATGCCAAGTACTTGAGATACAAAAACGATATTAAAAATTAAAGTTTCTGCCCTCAGCAAGCTTAGACCGTACTGCAAGGATACAATATTTGAGTAACAAAATGACAATCAGCCGGGCAAGGGGAATACAGAACTGGCCTTGGAGTCACAAAGTGCTGACTCAAATATTGCCTCTGTCATCTACTGGCTTTATGGCTCTGGGTAAGTTTCTTAACTTCTCAGTGCCCCAGGCAACTCTCTAAAGCTATAATTTATAGGTCAGTTTTCATATGAAATCATTCCCCCAGCCCCAAAATGAATACAACAGAATATGAGGTGGAAGAAATGACTAAAAACTATAGGAAAACTGTCTTGAACCTCTAGGGAGTGTTATTTCAGATAAGTTTAGGAGAAGAATGGGTTTGCACTAGTTTATCAATTCCTGTTTCCATAGAAGGAGAGGGGAAGAGATTCCAAAAGCTAAGGAAACAATCAAAGAATCAAAGCTGGAAAGGGTGTTAGCCTCCAATCTCCCCATTTTATAGATGAGAACATATCAAAAAAAAAAAAAAAGGTACAGAGAATGGAAGTGATTTGCTGAAGATCACATAGGTACTAATTAACGGCCATGGCTTAAAGACTCTTAAAGATTTAAGATTTCATAATCTCTAAAGAGTTTTTTTTTCCTCCTTGAGCTTGATTCCAGCAAAGACCTATTTTCATCATTTATTAATGAATTAAATGGAATAAACCCTTTATTCATACATGCATATTCATGTGCTGGAATGTGGGGTACTTTCACTTCTTTCCAAAGTGACAGCTGTATCTGCTTAAGCAAATGTTCACTACAACTTTCTTTCCTCAAGAGAGAAATTCAGGAAAGTTTTTGAATCCTTTCTCCATTTTATCCTTTCCTTCATGATCCTTTGTTCTCCAACAGATTTTTTTAAAGAAAATATATTACCTTCTTAGGTAGCCTCCACTGTGTCAATAAGTTCCTCAAAGATCATTTACAAATTAAAAATGTTACTCTTGATTTCAAAATGTGTATTAGTCCAGCATGATGGCATGAATTCAGACCATAAAGAAATCCCAGTCCTTAATTGCTTACTCTATATAATTTAATCACAAGTTACTTCCAGGTCAGGGAGAACATATTAATGAAAATAATGAGATATAATGTATTATGAGCCACATAGTTCTTTTTATGTGATACCTAATTCAGACATTCTTCAAGATATTATTCCAATCCAGGTAACTATCTCAGGAGCTTTTCAGATGAACTGGAAACTCCATACTCTTTAAGTCTTTCCTCAGTATACACTATCTGGCTTTCTCCATGGACTTCATGATCACCATTAATGTTACTCTTTCATTTATAATCACAACTATTTAAAATAAGCTTTAAAAAATACAAAGAAAACAAAAGAAATTTAATCTGTTTTGAAATGTCATCTTCTCATCACAATAGTCCCCTTTGCTGGGGGCTTTAGACCAAGATAATTAACCTTCATGCCTTCAGCTTGGGAAGCATAACTCACGTCGCGGTCAATTATCTCACTGTAGAGCCCCTAAGGATGGGAAGTATTGCTGCAAAACCTAATTAGTAATTTTTTTTTAAAATGTGTATTGTTTACTTGATAGTCCATAATGACTTCCTCTGAGGCATTATGGCCTATCATGGCAGGGTCCTACTTAGACAATTTTTAGCAGATCATTGACCTGATAAAAGGAGCTGCCATGGTCTGCCGGCACCCGGCAGCCACCGTTGACAGGATGGACTGTTTAACGTTTCTTTCTAAGTCATTATGGTCTATCATGTCAGGTCCCTACTAAGAGAATTTTTTTTTAGATTCAGAACAATCAACTCGATAGACCAAATAAAGAGCTTCATATAGGACTGAGTGGGAAAAGGCAGGTCTCCCAGAAGCCCAGCCAATCTTCAAGTCTCAGATCTCTTATGGGTCACTTTACTCAGGCAGTAATCCATAACTTAAAATGAAATTTTGCTGTCATCAAAACACTTCCACTCAAAATAACAAATAAGATCAGTAGTCACTGTGGATTAATCAACATATAAGAAAAAGCAGGGTAGGAAGGGAAGGGAGGGAGAGAGAAAAGAAAGAAGGAAGAAAGGAAGGAAGGCAGGAAGCAAGGAAGGAAGGAAGGAAGGAAGGAAGGAAGGAAGGAAGGAAGGAAGGAAGGAAGAGAGAGAGAGAGAGAGAAGGAAAGAAAGAAATACCTAAGGGAGGGAAGGGGGACGACAGAAAGGAAGAGAAGAAAGGAGAGGGGGAGGGGAGGGGAAGGAAAGAAAAGGAATTTTAATATTTTTTCCTAAGGAAAATTAATTAATATCTTTTTTCCAGTCAGCAATATTTGCTTTAATTACTTCAATGATTTTCTTAACACTATGAAGGGCAAAAAGAAAATTATAAGAAGAAGAGCACTATATAGAGCAATCTATGTTTAAATCCCTGTTTTGCTGCTTTCTACAGTATTATGACTTGGGCAAGTCATGATTTCTTTGGCCTTTAGTTCTTTAGCTATAAAATGAGAGGGTGGGGTTGAATGGCCTTTAGAGTTCCTTAAAGCCCTAGACTCCATCATCCTAGATGACTAATATATCTTCCCTTTTAGAAAAAATACCCTAAAAACCACCTGAGGAATGCCTTGACTATTCACAATCCACAGCCTATGGATTTTATTTAAAAACAAGAATAAAGTTTTATCTTAGAGCAATCCTGTCTGATAGTTTAGATCCCAGAGTTAGGATTTGAGTGAATTCATTCAATAGGCATTTATTAAACACTATGTGCCACCCACTCTGCTATTGACTGGTGTAAAAAACAACAGTCCCTTTCCTCAAGCTTACATTCTATGGGTGGGGATGAGGGGTGAGGGAGTGTGTATATGAGAGAATGGAGATGGAAGAATAGGAATGGAAAACAACATCCTCACAGAGGTAAATATAAACCATGTGCAAATTAATAACAAAGTAATTTCAAAGATGAAAGAGACCCTAGCAACTGTAGCAGGTATATTATAAGGAAGTGAGCCTCAAGGAAAATAAGGATTATAAAGAGAGATGAGGAGATAGAGCATACCAGAGTCTGAAAACTAACATTGAAAGATAAGTTTTGGTATTTTTTAAAAGTTGAAGTTCTCTAGAAGCAGACTTTTTGGACACTATAGCCATGTAAACTTTGCCCATGAAAATGATGTTCACTAGATCAGGAACCCCTGACTCATTTCTCTGTCTCAGATTGAGTTTGAAGTTAAAAATCTCTAATTTTCAGAAATTTGATGGGCAACACAGGCAAGAAAAAAAAACTTGATAGTTTCCCTTTAAAAAGAGAAGAAGGTAGGCAAATCTATGATTGGTTTATAACAATGGTTGCTTTTCAAACTGAGATAATGGTGTGGGTAATACAAGTTTAAGCTTTTTCCAGGGTCCAGGACTCCCCACCCTCACTAGTGGTTCCCAAACTTTTTTGGCCTACAGCCCCCTTTCCAGAAAAAATATTACTTAGCACCTCCTGGAAATTATGAAACTATTTATTGAACTCAGAATAGAATGTAATACAAAAAAAGTGTGGCCATCACCGCCTCCCTGGATCACTGCAGCACCCAAGGGGCAGTGGCGCCCACTTTGGGAATCACTGCTCTAGAACATGGCAAACCTTTTAGAGACGGAGTACCCAAACTGCAACCCTTATGCTGCTTATGAGCCCCACCCACCCCCAGCCCCACCTTACCCCAGACAAAGGAGGGAAGAAGTGCTCCCATTGGGCTGCTGGGCAGAGGAGCAGGTGATGAGAGAAATGTCCTTAGGCACAGAGGAGAAGGGGAGGGAAGCAGCTCCCTCCAGCACAAGTGCCATAGGTTTGCCTATATGGCTCTACACCCTACTATACTATACTCAACCATGTTCTCTCTATTTTTCTTTGAGATTTTTTTTTCAAAAACTTCCTTCTGAAGTACCAAGCATTGCTTCCATCCAGGAGTGTAATATACAACCAGATATTACCACGTTCTCATCTCTTTTAGAATTTGTTGGGTGTCTTCTGAGCTTTTGTTTAAGCAATAAAATAATCTAAACCAGGCTAAGTCTTTTACAACAAATATATTCCCAGGGTGAAATCTTGTATGGTAAGTGTTGAACCCATAACCAATGTATAGTCATGGACAGACCATACACTCTATCCATTATATATAGCCCTATTCTCTATGTATAGTGACCTCCTTGAGGGAAGGGACTGTATTTTTCCTTTATATCCCCAGTGCTTAGCACAGTCCTAGAACATAGTAGACACTTAATAAATAAATATTCTTTGACTAGCTGGTGTTTCTTTGATGCAGTTCATGAACATTTTCTCTTTGGAGTAGACCAAGATTTGGTTTCAAAAGACTCAAAATCTTTTAGGTTGGAATTTCAGAGTAAAATTGATGTTAGTTTGGCAAATGAAACAAATCTGCTGATTTTTTTTTCATTTCACTCCTAACAGTGACACTCTGTGGATGAAGTCAGGAATACATGTAGAGGATCAGATTAAGAAAGTATTAACTAAGACAAGCAAGTTCTGAAAAGCTCTAATTTTGTTAGACGGAGATGGGACCAAGGTAGAAATGTTAGGAATTCTTCATAGGTGAGAACAAAAGAAAAAAAGAAGTCCTCTCATGCTATTAAAGGAAAATCTACTTTAAATACCAAATATCTAGGATTCATCAAAATATCTGGGTTAAAATTACAATACTTAATATTTCTCATTAGTTTAGATAGATTTTTGCATTTTCTAAGAAAAATTCCAACTATTACTCCATACATGCACACGTGAGTGCATGTACAAGCACACCACACACACACACACACACACACACACACACACACACACACACACACACCAAATGATTTTCAATATAAAGTGAAGTCAAGAATAAGCAACAAAATGATTTCAGAGGCTTATAATGGCATTATTGACCTTAGTATCATGAGGACAAACCCATGTGCTCTCTACATAGTAAGTGCTTGAGTATTCTAAACTAGGTATCCTTAGCTATGAATCAGTGTTTTTGTCTCGTAAAGTAACTTTAAGAAAAAAAAACTATAGCACTGGTTCAAATATTTCACTAAAGAAACTTTATAAACAGTAAAAAAGAAATATCTGCTTTCAAGACAAGAGTAAATATATGCTCCTTGAAGGCAAACACTCTTGATTTTTGTCTTTGTATCTCCAGTGTCTACCGTAGTACCTGGCAAATAGCAGGCACTTGAGAAATATGCTGAATTTATTTGAATACTGAATCCTAGTTGGAATTATGAGGTGTCCTATTTTACTGCCCATTTGTAAATGCAGAATTTACTTGATTCTTCAACCTGTTTCACCTGGTATCATATTTATATAGTTTTATCCTAATAAATTATTTTCTTTCCTTTTGTTTCCTACATTGTTCCAGTTTTTTTCATAGCACACATTCTTTTTAAAAGCAAAATTAATACATTCAGCAATTATTTCATGAGTATTTAATAAGTGCTATAGGAGATACAAAGGTAAATGAGATAGAGACCCTTCCCTCTGGAACCTTGCAGAGTAGATAAGGTATATTCAAAGAGCCAAATTATGAGGATGTGATGTTCACCATTTAAGAAACATAGACTATATGTAGGGTACTAAAGAGGAAAAGATCCTTTTCCATTTCAGAGTACTGACTTTTTACATATTTGTTCATCCTTAAAAAGGCCCAGCACTAAGCTCTGTACAGTTCCTATTTTAGTTGGCATGTAAACTGCTGAAATCTAGGAAAGATAGCAAAATGATTATTTCTCATAATATGGAAAAACAGGTCCAAATTATGGAACTAGACTTGAGGTTAATGGGCACTCTTTTTTAAATCATTGTCATCACTACTAATCAATGAATGATTCAATCAGTCATTAAGTATTTTTTAAACACCTACTATGTGCCAGGTCTTTTTCAAGAGGCTGGGAATACAAAGGCAAAAGCAAAGAAGCGGTTCCTGGCCTAAAGGACCTTGCATTCTATTAGGAGAAATAGAATACAGCCAAGTACCATTGGAGCCATAATTTTTTAAAAGACAATAAAGCCCCCCTCACACACACATGCCTGCACCAATTCCGGAATGACAGGAAAAGACCCTATAAATGATTACTATATGTAGAAAATAATGACCCAATAGTTGGTACACGGGAAAAGGACCTAGGAGGTTAGCCAAGCCAACCCACTCAAGGTCACTCTGGCAGTTAGCAGCAGATCCAGAACTCAAATAAATATTCCCTGACTTCTCCACTTCCCTAACATGAGAAATTACCCCCTTAAAACTTGCATGTCAGCAATGGATAAAAAAGTCATAGTTCTAATCAGATTAATTGCCCTTCTTTTTTTAAGGAATGAGACTATGTAATGTGAGAAAACATCTGGAAACAGAGAAAAATTCAGTTAGTCCACGTGTTCTCTAGAATCACCTGGATGTGTACCCGTATGGTAGATCTGGATGACTTAATGATTTTTTTTCTTTTCATACAGATATTTTGAAATTGTATAGCTACCACTTAGTAGAATGCTTAAATTTAAAGTGCTTTGTGGTAAGGGTTATTAATAGAGGATGTTACTTGCCTAGGGTCACACAGCTAGGAAATCTGCCTGAGGTCAGATTTGAACCCAGGTCCTCCCAACTCCAGATGCACTCTATACACTAAGCCATCCAGCTGCACATGTAAGATAAGTTGGGGGGTGGGGGTGGAATCAGCAAAGGGGAGGCACCAGAATTAAGAGATTTAAGGAAAGGCTTCCTATAACAGGTGGGATTTTAGCTGGTACTTGAAGGAAGCCAGGAGGCAGAGGTGAAGAGGGATAATATTCCGGGAATGGAGAAGAGGCAATGAAAGTGCCTGGAAGTTTTCTCCTTATGTTAGTCCTAAATCTGCACATTGTTCCTAGTTCTGCTTCTCAAGGACAAGAACAAGCCAAATACTTCTTCCATGTGACAGTCTTTCAAACACCTGAAGACGATTTGAAAATATGTTCCCTTTCCATTTCTTTCCTCCTCCTGACTAAAGACCTTTATTAAAAAGAAATCCTTTCTCTGGACATTTCTAGCTTATTTGTACCTTCCCATTTTTAAGGTCCAGTATTTGGCATAGTACTCCATTTGGCACCTATCTAGGAATAATACAATGGGAACGCCACCTTCCTAGACCAGAACACTATGGCCTTATTAAATCAAACTACTCTAACATTAGCCTTTTTTTAGCTATTTGTTGACTTGTATTGACTTTATTTTGCTTTTATACTTCCAAGTTAGCTACTCTTCTCCCTTAACATAAGGCCAACCATAGCCATTCCAGAGTGCCAGAGTATAAAGTAGTCATGGATTCACTTTTCTTGCAACCTATGTTCATCTCACTCCTAAATCCAGAGTCTATGTAGCCTGCTCCCAAGAGGGCAAAGGACAGGCTACAGAGTAGATAAATCAATGATGGCTCAGGAGATCCATCTGACATCTTAGAAACATACAGATTACATCTTAGAAACATAAGGTTCCCATTCAAGCTGGCCCTATTCTCTGTTTCCCATGGATTTATTGTTCCTGAGACAGAAGGTAGTTCACCTGGCTGCTGCTGCTGCCACCTGTGTGCTTGCTTTTCATCAGTTGTCTACATACAGTCTTTTTTTAAGCACTTACCTTCTGTCTTAGAATTAGTTCTGTGTGTTGGTTCCAAGGCAGAAGAGCAGTAAGGGCTAGGCAGTAGGGGTTGAAAATATGTTTCCTTCCCATGCCTTTTCTCCTCCTGACTAAAGATCTTCATTAAGCATCTTATGCCCAGGATCTCACAGCTAAGACATGTCTGAAGTCATATTGGAACCCAGGAACTCCCATCTCTAGAACTGGCTCTCAATTCACCTAGCAACCTAGTTGTCCCCTAAATATAAAGTCTTAATTTGGGATCCTCAAGGTCAAGACAATCTCAATAAGTCTGAAGGTTACACAGAGAGAGGGAAAGGGAAAAAGAGAGGTGGGGAGAAAGAGGGAGAAGAGAGAGAGAGAGAGAGAGAGAGAGAGAGAGAGAGAGAGAGCTGTCTCTTAT
>NC_058130.1:528293221-528370623 GCF_016433145.1 Gracilinanus agilis
AGATCTGGATGACTTAATGATTTTTTTTCTTTTCATACAGATATTTTGAAATTGTATAGCTACCACTTAGTAGAATGCTTAAATTTAAAGTGCTTTGTGGTAAGGGTTATTAATAGAGGATGTTACTTGCCTAGGGTCACACAGCTAGGAAATCTGCCTGAGGTCAGATTTGAACCCAGGTCCTCCCAACTCCAGATGCACTCTATACACTAAGCCATCCAGCTGCACATGTAAGATAAGTTGGGGGGTGGGGGTGGAATCAGCAAAGGGGAGGCACCAGAATTAAGAGATTTAAGGAAAGGCTTCCTATAACAGGTGGGATTTTAGCTGGTACTTGAAGGAAGCCAGGAGGCAGAGGTGAAGAGGGATAATATTCCGGGAATGGAGAAGAGGCAATGAAAGTGCCTGGAAGTTTTCTCCTTATGTTAGTCCTAAATCTGCACATTGTTCCTAGTTCTGCTTCTCAAGGACAAGAACAAGCCAAATACTTCTTCCATGTGACAGTCTTTCAAACACCTGAAGACGATTTGAAAATATGTTCCCTTTCCATTTCTTTCCTCCTCCTGACTAAAGACCTTTATTAAAAAGAAATCCTTTCTCTGGACATTTCTAGCTTATTTGTACCTTCCCATTTTTAAGGTCCAGTATTTGGCATAGTACTCCATTTGGCACCTATCTAGGAATAATACAATGGGAACGCCACCTTCCTAGACCAGAACACTATGGCCTTATTAAATCAAACTACTCTAACATTAGCCTTTTTTTAGCTATTTGTTGACTTGTATTGACTTTATTTTGCTTTTATACTTCCAAGTTAGCTACTCTTCTCCCTTAACATAAGGCCAACCATAGCCATTCCAGAGTGCCAGAGTATAAAGTAGTCATGGATTCACTTTTCTTGCAACCTATGTTCATCTCACTCCTAAATCCAGAGTCTATGTAGCCTGCTCCCAAGAGGGCAAAGGACAGGCTACAGAGTAGATAAATCAATGATGGCTCAGGAGATCCATCTGACATCTTAGAAACATACAGATTACATCTTAGAAACATAAGGTTCCCATTCAAGCTGGCCCTATTCTCTGTTTCCCATGGATTTATTGTTCCTGAGACAGAAGGTAGTTCACCTGGCTGCTGCTGCTGCCACCTGTGTGCTTGCTTTTCATCAGTTGTCTACATACAGTCTTTTTTTAAGCACTTACCTTCTGTCTTAGAATTAGTTCTGTGTGTTGGTTCCAAGGCAGAAGAGCAGTAAGGGCTAGGCAGTAGGGGTTGAAAATATGTTTCCTTCCCATGCCTTTTCTCCTCCTGACTAAAGATCTTCATTAAGCATCTTATGCCCAGGATCTCACAGCTAAGACATGTCTGAAGTCATATTGGAACCCAGGAACTCCCATCTCTAGAACTGGCTCTCAATTCACCTAGCAACCTAGTTGTCCCCTAAATATAAAGTCTTAATTTGGGATCCTCAAGGTCAAGACAATCTCAATAAGTCTGAAGGTTACACAGAGAGAGGGAAAGGGAAAAAGAGAGGGGGTGGAGAAAGAGGGAGAGAGGTGGGGAGAAAGAGGGAGAAGAGAGAGAGAGAGAGAGAGAGAGAGAGAGAGAGAGAGAGAGAGAGAGAGAGAGAGAGAGATTTCTTTTTTTATAACCCTTACCTTCTGTCTTAGAATTAATATTCTGTATTGCTTCCAAGGCAGAAGAAAGGCTATGGGGGTCAAGTGACTTGCACAGGGTCACACAGCTAGGAAGTGTCTGAGGCCAGAATTGAACATAGGACCTCCCATCTCTAGGCCTGGTTCTCAATCATCTGAGCCACCCAGCTGCCCAGAGAGTTTAATTTCAATAACAAATACTGTCCTTAAGCAAGAAGGATGTCTCCAAAAGCACTACTCTATCAAGAATAGAAGCAACTCTCTAGATAATGTTGATTCAAAAACTCCACTGTAAAAGAAAAAAAGGAATTTGTTGGATGATTTAGACTGGCTTGATATCATCCAGAGAATTAATCAACCCTTGATTTCATCTTGCCTTTGAAAACACAAGGCAGTAAGTCTAGTTAACTACAAGTCTTGAAAAGAGACCCCAGTGTTAGTTCTGAGTCACTTGTGACAATTGGCCCATGGATGAAATGCCTTTGGAGCAAAGGTGCAGGATTTCAGCATTAGATTCACTTAAGAGAATAAGTTAAGGGAAGTTGTTCTATTTGCAATACTGCACAGGGAAAAAAAATAAGAAAATGATAATTGAAGAAAAATTTTGATGATGTGGTTCTCCTAGTAAATTGGGAACAATGACCCTTGAAGGACCATAAAGAAAGTGAATGTCAAGATAATTTATTATTGTTACATTATCTGCCTCATTTTTCACTTTGTCTTCCTGAGCTCTGAAATTCGTGCAAGGTACCAAATGCTCCAAACATTAATGAACACCTTTTTTTCCCTTGTAGAATATAAAAATAGCTGAAACCAACAGTATGTGGGTTTCTCTTTAGGGGAACAGAGATAGAAGTTGGATTTGTGATTTCATTGGTAAAGGGAATGCCTAGGTGAGAAAACTTCCTCTACCAATGCCAGTCATCATCACCTTTCTCTGAAACTTGTGAATTATGTCAATCAATATGCATTGTGCTAAAAGAGAGGGGGATATAAAGAGGTAAAAACACCACCTTTGCCCTCAAAGCTCTCATATTTTCATGAAAGTGATGCATGTAAAAGACTCTACTCCATAAAAGATATATAGAGTACCTGACAGGCAATTTCTAAGGGAGGGTCCTGGGTAGGTGGGGGAGCAGATCCTTCCTTCCCTCATGTGACATAGAATTTTTCAAAGAATCAGATTTCTCCATTGCACTAATAACTTTCTGTGGGTTGTTACTTTTACCACAGGAGAGCCAGTTTCTACGCGTGTCGCCTGGATAAACACTTATATGTTATTGGTGGGAGAAACGAAACCGGATACTTGTCCAGCGTGGAATGCTATAACTTAGAAACCAATGAATGGCGTTATGTTTCCTCTTTACCCCAACCCCTGGCAGCTCATGCAGGAGCCGTGCACAATGGGAAAATATACATTTCAGGCAAGTCCCTGATCTATTTTCTCTTAGCAACAAAGGCTGCTGGCTGGCCACCCTCCCTCATTTTCACGTCTGTTTATTTCACAGGGGGTGTTCACAATGGAGAGTATGTCCCATGGCTGTACTGCTATGACCCTGTTATGGATGTCTGGGCCCGAAAACAAGATATGAACACAAAACGAGCAATCCACACTTTGGCTGTAATGAATGATCGGCTATATGCAATTGGAGGAAATCATTTGAAAGGTCATATTTTTAATCACAATAATATTTGAGGTCATGCTTCTTGCTAAGGGGATGCTTATTAGCTAATCATAGTCAACGAAGTAAAAAACATGTTGACCAAATAAAATCTGCTTTGTGCAAATTAGCAGTACCCTTGAGCAGGCCTTTACTGAGGCTTTTATGCAGGCAGGATTATTTTAAATTTAGGATAATACTGCACTTTAAAGAAATGAATAATGAAGTCCAAAGATAATAAAACGGGAGCCTTCATAACTCAAGAGCAAGAACAATATCTTATAACCCTGAATTCAGTGAAATAAATTATTCCTTAGCTCCAAACTACTGTTGATGCTTTCTTCTATAAATTGTTTTCTAGGAAATGTAATCAAGAGGAACTTTAGTCACAGCCTCATAGAGAAGCTTACTCCTGGTTTGGCTTTAAAAGAATAAATCTGTTGCAGTTTGGGCATAAAAATTAGAATCTTTTTCGCAACTTTGTTGAGCATATTATCCTCTCTATGATTCCCAAACTTACTTTAGAGATGCCTAAATTTTTGTGGTTTTTCATGGTGTAATTTAATTTAGAGATTTCTTTGAAAGCACTAAGAAATGTAGGGACTTACCCAGGGTCACACAATCAGAGAATGCACTTGAACCCATAGCTTCTTGTCTCCAAGGCCAGCCTTTCCTCTGTCCAATTAGCCTCACTCTGTGCATGTGTGTGTATTTGTCTCTCTCTTTCCATACATACATATATATGTAAATATGTAGACAAACGTGTATATAGACATACACATATGTGTCTATATTACATACATACTGTATCTATATTATATGCATATTGTGCAGGTGGAAAATTTGCCACACCTGAGCTACATTCCCAGCATCCTTTTAAGCCATGTCCTCATTTGATGAGCAGAGGCTTGGGAGATAAATTTGGCTGAGACCCACTCCGTGAGGCTCTTTTTTTTTTTTTTTTTTTTTTTTTTTTTTATGGAGCTTGTGCTTTCTTTGGCAAAGTGCTGCAGGTATGAGTCTCTGGCTCTCTTTGCTCTGCTCACTTGGCTAAAAGAATTTTTCCCTTTCTCATTTTATTTATTATTAAATACTATATAATAAATTATTTTTTCACAATATGCAAATATATGTATTTATATTACATGCACCTCCAAATATGTTTCTATAATGTACACACACAAATGTGTTTCTATATTACACATGCATATACAAATATAGATATATCTCAACATTACATATACATAAATATATGTGTGTACATATATATGTAATTGCTTTATTATTAAACCTGTCTGATCAGTTTATCTTAATTAAAAAGATAATGGCCAAAAATATCCTGTTTCCACTTCTTTGAAAATGAGCCTTAGGGAGACAGCTAGGTAGTTCAGTGGATTGAGAGCCAGGACTAGAGACTGGAGGTCCTGGGTTCAAATCTAGCCTCAGACACTTCCCAGCTGTTTGACCCTGGGCAAGTCACTTGACCCCCATTGCCTACCCCTACCACTCTTCTGCCTTGGAGCCAATACACATTATTGACTCCAAGACGGAAGGAAAGGGTTTAAAAAAAAAGAAAAGAAAAGAAAAAGAAAATGAGCCTTAGGTTTACAAAACCCTCTGAGATCCTTTTTTGCTCAATCATGTTGGAAATGAAAGTGTATTTCTATTCATTTGTCATATTTGTTGTAAATGGCAACTACTAACTAGCCTTAGCTTGCATTAAGCAGTTAATTGTCTGCCCTCAGAAAGTACAGTTTGATAGATGTCAATAAAGCAACATGTGGTTGTAGATAGAGAGCCAACCTCAGAGTGGAGAAGACCTGAGTTACGTTCCTCCTCTGACATACACTGTCTATATTATCCTTGCCAAGTCCTTTAACCTCTTAGTACCTCCAGGAAAACTCTAAAGCTATCAGTTGTAGAACAATTGCTCATATCTATTAGTAGCTTCCTTATTGATTTCCCACATATACATCCAGAACTAAAAAAATAATAGCGATAGTCATCATTCACGAGAGATTATTGACCAGCCAACTTGATAGACAACAGAAGTCCTTACTAGAAGCTAGGAGCCAGGTTGTAGGATATGCTGCACCAATTTCACCAGGAGCCCCCTCTTCTATGGGTCTTCCAGAATGGTTAATAGCAATTCCAACTCTTCCCTCATTTTTATTGTCATGAAAAATCACTTCCATATTGGGCATTGTTGTAAGAGCAAAGTCATACATAACCAAAAGCCCAAAATAAAACCAAAGATACACTGATGTGAAAGACAACTCCAACAGTTCTTTCTCTGGAGGTGGATAGCATTCCCTGTCATGAGTCTTTCAGGTCCTAACTCTTGATAACCGTAAATAAATGGGCCCTAGAATCCACTAGCAGTGATCACTCCCTAAAGGGTTCCTCCATCATTTAGAGTCCCAAGTTATGGCACTCTTTTATGAGACATGGAGCAATATTGCCTTTGGAATTCCACTTGTGTCATCTGAACTAAGTTTTCCCTTTGAGGAATGGAGGGAGAAGGAAAGTAGTGAGAATGACTGGATTTTTACCTTGGATGAACTAAGTGCAGAATGCTCATTTGTGGAGCTAAAATTCTCATTCTAGTATCTCTGGTATCTTTATCTCGTTCAACTTCATTGTGTAGATGCCAGAGTTTATTAGAAAGGCCTTTTGACAGATTCTGAGAATGTAACAATAGCTTTTCTAAAATCTTCCTGGAATGCTCTCCTATCCTATAAATTCATTTCAATAAATCAATAAACATTTGTTAAGTGCCTACTATATACCATGCCCTGTGCTAAGCATTCTTCGTGGCCATACCATTCTGATAACAATCAATAACTCTAGAGACCTATTCACTCCTTCCTACCATGGCCACATCCTCATTTCATTGATGTGGGATCATAGTCCCTCCATGTCTTAGTAAGCTATTTCATGAGTTTCTATAGCTAAAAAAACTTCATTACTTGGTAGGTAAATTCATGTTTATGAGCCGAGCTGAATTAACTAAGCTGATTTTTTGGGAAAACAGACATATTTATTGCCCAGGCCATACTAAAATCCGCATAGAATATTCCTGAGCTTTTACTCCATTAGCAGCATCTCCAAGGGTCACTTCTACAATATGAAGTCCCACCAAAATAGAATTTGAACAGAAGTTCTAATATGTCATATTGCAAAATGTGAACATGATAACTAGAAAATTATCTCTGATCACAGATATGTATATTTGTTTTCTCTTAGTATCAAAACTAAGGGCCGATTTTCTCCCACTGAGCCTTTTTTTCCTCAAGTGATGGGAATTTGTAATTGTTTATATGAAAAATTTTGGGATTCATATGTGCAGTTTTATACTTTTAAGTTATATTCACCACTAGGCCTATTCTTACAAAGGAATGAGCTTGTTCCCCAATTCTCCATTCATTCTAGCAGCTTCTTATTTTGTCCTTCATAATCTCTCTTGACTACAAGTGATATTTATGCCAGATAAGTGTAAAATTGAGATAGCATTCCTTTCAAAACAGATTTCTGCCTATTCCCTTGCAAGTTGCAAGTGATCAAAGGATATAGATAAATAATTTTCAAAATAAGTACAAATTATCAATATCTATATGGAAAAATTATCAAACTCACCAATGATAAGAAAAATAGAAATAAAAACAGCTCTTAGGTCACACACCTCATTCCCATAAAAAAAAAAGGTGAAAATAGTGAAAGATAGAAATCACTCATTTTGAAAGGATTGTGGGAAAATAAGAACACTATTAACTGCCTACTAGTCAAGTTAATTAGTCTAGTTCTGGGGGAAAATGTAATTAAGTGAGAAAATTCATTAAAATGTTTTTTTCTTTTAATGCAACATTCCTGCTTCTGAGGACATAACCCAAACAAATCAAAGAAATAAAGGGGGCAGCTAGGTGGCTCAGTGGATTGAAAGCTAGACCTAGAAATGGGGATCCTGGGTTCAGATTTACCCTCAGACACTTCCTAGCTATGTGACTTTGGGTAAGTCACCCCATTGCCTAGCCCTTACCGCTCTTCTACCTTAGAACCAATAATACAATATTAATTCTTAGATGGAAGGTAAGGTAAGGGTTTCTTAAAAATAAAAAAAAGAAAGAAGGGTTCCATTTCTACTAGAATATTCATAGAATCCTTTTCTATAGTAAGAAAAAATTAGAAATAGACCCCATCAAATAAATTGTCATATAGTAATGTATTTGAATGTGATTATTCCATAAAAATCATTAATATTTAGAATTTAAAGAAATATGGGAACAGTTGTATTAACTGATTCAGAATAAACAGAACTGGTCAAACACTATATACAAGGGCCAAGAATGTTTCCTGTAATTCCTGCTGCTAGGAAGCTGAATATGGCGGATCCTTTGAGTTTAAGGGTTCTGAGCTGCAGTAGGTTAAGTCCAACATCAGGATGGAGAGCTTCTAGGAGAATAGGGACCATTAAGCTGCCAAAGATGGAGCTAACCAGCCCAGGTCAGAAACTGCTCGTGTCCCAATCAGTAGTGAGGTCAAGCCTGTGAGTGACTTTTGTATTCCTAGCCTAAGCAAGATAGGAAGACCCAGCCTCAAAAAGAAAAAAACAAGCTTACCTATTTGTATACAGACTCCAATTATATAAGCAAAACAAAACAAGAAAAGTAATAAAAGTCAGGCAAATTCAGTTTAATTTTAGTTACCAGTCTTGTTTTTGAAGAGCCATGATGAAGCACACTTCCCTCTCATTGCTAGCATATAAGGTAATCTTGTCATTTGGTTTTGCTTAATAGTTTTTCTTTATTAGAAGAGGGAATAATATAAGAAAATGACTATGGCATAAAGATTAGAAGAGCTGGTTTTTATGGGTTTTTTTTAATTTTAGCTGCTTTTAAATATTTTATTTAAAAGAGAGGCCCAGCTTTAAATTAAGTTCTTATGATATCACTCAGGTTTCTCCCATCTTGATGTCATGCTGGTGGAATGCTATGATCCCAAGGGTGACCAGTGGAATATTCTGCAAACTCCCATTTTGGAAGGCCGAAGTGGCCCTGGTTGTGCCGTCCTTGATGACAGTATTTATCTTGTAGGAGGCTACAGCTGGAGTATGGTATGTGTTTACTTTTTGCTATCATCCTCACTTTGTCACCATCCCTTGCAACCAGAAATTTTTCTGCTTGCTCCCCCAGATCTTGGCCTTCTAACCTGGAACCTCTCATCTCTTTGCCTTTTTTTTTAGTTTGCCTTTACTTAGATGACTGATTTACAGGTTCATTTTGCAAAGTTACCATTAGTTTTTGTTTCTTGTGTTCCATCAGTTTCTATTTTCACTTCTTTTTTGTACAATGAGAATATGTTCTAAAGGGAATTTTTTGTTGGGTATGTGCATGAATTTTTAATTATTTTAACTATGCCAAGGCAAATGTGCCAAGCTCTGGAGCTATACATAATTAACTATTGATAAGTGGGTAGAGACAAACTGGATGAAACTTAGGGATGTGTTTTCTTCAGTGAAGTGCCCAAACCCTACCTCTATCTCATCAATAACCAAAAAGTTCTATACTGAGGAAGGGAAATTTTATAGTTCAACTCTTAAGGTTGGTAAGACAAATAAGAATAGTAATATTTTAAACTAAGTTAGATGACTCCTTTAGGCTATGTGAATAGACTTAGAGGAAAATTGGGAGAGATTTAAGTTTGTCTGGGTCTTTTTTCCCTCCATTTTTAGCATTTCTATGGGAATTTCATACTGATGGGGTTCCAGAAGTTTATAAAGCACATGAAAACATAGGGAAGGGAGGGAGCTGCCTGGGAATTTTAATGTAAAAATTAGTTAACTAATTTAAAATTTAAAAACATATTATTAGCCACAAACCTGGGACAGTGATGGGCAAACTGTTCCCTGCGGGCCAGATCCAAGCCTAGTTTGCCCATCACTGCCTTAAACAATTCCCTAATCACTATGCCCCCACATCCAGATGTATCCTCCTTTCTACCTAGTCTCTCCCTCCTCCCCTATCTAACCAAAATATTTGATAGAGTTAAGGCTTCAGGCCAATTCTAGGATACAGAAGCAAAATTAAGTAGAGAATTGAAGCAAATATTCAGATAATTCAAGATCCATAGTGACTTTTCACTTCAATCATTTGAATGTTTAAAGAAAGGCATTTTGGGGCTTTGACTATCTGGATAATTCTTTTAATACTTGAGCATTTCATTTAAACTAGTTTTTCTTAAACACCAAGGGTAACACATGAGCACTGCAATAGCCCATGGAGTTTTCTTACACATCCCCCTCCTCTCTGTTCTTTGCCACCCAGCCATACTGGCTATTCCCCTCTACAGCTCTATCTCCTGCCTCCATGTAGTTACACTAGTTGTATGTTTATAGGAACACAGTATATCCATATACATGTATATAAAGAGCTATATTTATATAGNACTACAAGTGATATTTATGCCAGATAAGTGTAAAATTGAGATAGCATTCCTTTCAAAACAGATTTCTGCCTATTCCCTTGCAAGTTGCAAGTGATCAAAGGATATAGATAAATAATTTTCAAAATAAGTACAAATTATCAATATCTATATGGAAAAATTATCAAACTCACCAATGATAAGAAAAATAGAAATAAAAACAGCTCTTAGGTCACACACCTCATTCCCATAAAAAAAAAAGGTGAAAATAGTGAAAGATAGAAATCACTCATTTTGAAAGGATTGTGGGAAAATAAGAACACTATTAACTGCCTACTAGTCAAGTTAATTAGTCTAGTTCTGGGGGAAAATGTAATTAAGTGAGAAAATTCATTAAAATGTTTTTTTCTTTTAATGCAACATTCCTGCTTCTGAGGACATAACCCAAACAAATCAAAGAAATAAAGGGGGCAGCTAGGTGGCTCAGTGGATTGAAAGCTAGACCTAGAAATGGGGATCCTGGGTTCAGATTTACCCTCAGACACTTCCTAGCTATGTGACTTTGGGTAAGTCACCCCATTGCCTAGCCCTTACCGCTCTTCTACCTTAGAACCAATAATACAATATTAATTCTTAGATGGAAGGTAAGGTAAGGGTTTCTTAAAAATAAAAAAAAGAAAGAAGGGTTCCATTTCTACTAGAATATTCATAGAATCCTTTTCTATAGTAAGAAAAAATTAGAAATAGACCCCATCAAATAAATTGTCATATAGTAATGTATTTGAATGTGATTATTCCATAAAAATCATTAATATTTAGAATTTAAAGAAATATGGGAACAGTTGTATTAACTGATTCAGAATAAACAGAACTGGTCAAACACTATATACAAGGGCCAAGAATGTTTCCTGTAATTCCTGCTGCTAGGAAGCTGAATATGGCGGATCCTTTGAGTTTAAGGGTTCTGAGCTGCAGTAGGTTAAGTCCAACATCAGGATGGAGAGCTTCTAGGAGAATAGGGACCATTAAGCTGCCAAAGATGGAGCTAACCAGCCCAGGTCAGAAACTGCTCGTGTCCCAATCAGTAGTGAGGTCAAGCCTGTGAGTGACTTTTGTATTCCTAGCCTAAGCAAGATAGGAAGACCCAGCCTCAAAAAGAAAAAAACAAGCTTACCTATTTGTATACAGACTCCAATTATATAAGCAAAACAAAACAAGAAAAGTAATAAAAGTCAGGCAAATTCAGTTTAATTTTAGTTACCAGTCTTGTTTTTGAAGAGCCATGATGAAGCACACTTCCCTCTCATTGCTAGCATATAAGGTAATCTTGTCATTTGGTTTTGCTTAATAGTTTTTCTTTATTAGAAGAGGGAATAATATAAGAAAATGACTATGGCATAAAGATTAGAAGAGCTGGTTTTTATGGGTTTTTTTTTAATTTTAGCTGCTTTTAAATATTTTATTTAAAAGAGAGGCCCAGCTTTAAATTAAGTTCTTATGATATCACTCAGGTTTCTCCCATCTTGATGTCATGCTGGTGGAATGCTATGATCCCAAGGGTGACCAGTGGAATATTCTGCAAACTCCCATTTTGGAAGGCCGAAGTGGCCCTGGTTGTGCCGTCCTTGATGACAGTATTTATCTTGTAGGAGGCTACAGCTGGAGTATGGTATGTGTTTACTTTTTGCTATCATCCTCACTTTGTCACCATCCCTTGCAACCAGAAATTTTTCTGCTTGCTCCCCCAGATCTTGGCCTTCTAACCTGGAACCTCTCATCTCTTTGCCTTTTTTTTTAGTTTGCCTTTACTTAGATGACTGATTTACAGGTTCATTTTGCAAAGTTACCATTAGTTTTTGTTTCTTGTGTTCCATCAGTTTCTATTTTCACTTCTTTTTTGTACAATGAGAATATGTTCTAAAGGGAATTTTTTGTTGGGTATGTGCATGAATTTTTAATTATTTTAACTATGCCAAGGCAAATGTGCCAAGCTCTGGAGCTATACATAATTAACTATTGATAAGTGGGTAGAGACAAACTGGATGAAACTTAGGGATGTGTTTTCTTCAGTGAAGTGCCCAAACCCTACCTCTATCTCATCAATAACCAAAAAGTTCTATACTGAGGAAGGGAAATTTTATAGTTCAACTCTTAAGGTTGGTAAGACAAATAAGAATAGTAATATTTTAAACTAAGTTAGATGACTCCTTTAGGCTATGTGAATAGACTTAGAGGAAAATTGGGAGAGATTTAAGTTTGTCTGGGTCTTTTTTCCCTCCATTTTTAGCATTTCTATGGGAATTTCATACTGATGGGGTTCCAGAAGTTTATAAAGCACATGAAAACATAGGGAAGGGAGGGAGCTGCCTGGGAATTTTAATGTAAAAATTAGTTAACTAATTTAAAATTTAAAAACATATTATTAGCCACAAACCTGGGACAGTGATGGGCAAACTGTTCCCTGCGGGCCAGATCCAAGCCTAGTTTGCCCATCACTGCCTTAAACAATTCCCTAATCACTATGCCCCCACATCCAGATGTATCCTCCTTTCTACCTAGTCTCTCCCTCCTCCCCTATCTAACCAAAATATTTGATAGAGTTAAGGCTTCAGGCCAATTCTAGGATACAGAAGCAAAATTAAGTAGAGAATTGAAGCAAATATTCAGATAATTCAAGATCCATAGTGACTTTTCACTTCAATCATTTGAATGTTTAAAGAAAGGCATTTTGGGGCTTTGACTATCTGGATAATTCTTTTAATACTTGAGCATTTCATTTAAACTAGTTTTTCTTAAACACCAAGGGTAACACATGAGCACTGCAATAGCCCATGGAGTTTTCTTACACATCCCCCTCCTCTCTGTTCTTTGCCACCCAGCCATACTGGCTATTCCCCTCTACAGCTCTATCTCCTGCCTCCATGTAGTTACACTAGTTGTATGTTTATAGGAACACAGTATATCCATATACATGTATATAAAGAGCTATATTTATATAGTATATATTATTATATTATATTTATATGTGTTTATATAAATATATTTACATTATATATATATATATTTATACATACTCCTGGAGTTCACAGTCTAGTAGGAGAATATGACACATAGATAATTATAACAAAATATTATGCATAAAAGATATGCAAAGTGCTTTGTAAAGCTAGAACAGCAGAATAGATAAATCAAGTCAACAATCATTAGCTGCACTCGTACTGTAGGAGGAAGAAAAGTATTAACTGTTGGGGTTTTTTTTCCCCGTAAGGGACAATCAGATTGATTTTTCACTTCTCTGTTCATATACAACTAGATTTTGATATCTTTGGGGGAAGTTTCTCTTTAAATAAGAGTGGCTTTAAAGCCCCTTCCTTCCATAAAAAGTGTTTTGGGATTAAAGAAGGAAATAAATTCTCTAGAACTCACAAAAATAAATAACCCTGGATTGGTGCCTTTCTCCAGTTTATGCTTCAGTAAAGTCTTCTTATTGTTTTCCAGGGAGCCTACAAGTCATCGACCATTTGCTATTGCCCTGAGAAAGGAACCTGGACAGAGTTAGAAGGAGATGTAGCCGAACCACTCGCAGGCCCTGCTTGTGCCACAGTCATCCTACCAGCCTGTGTACCATACAACAAATAACACACCGGACACATTGAATTGAACAAGTACCCCATTCTGGGAAGCAATGGCAGGTGACACAAATATTTTAGTAAGGAAAATTATGTTCTACAGACACAACTTCCAAAACCCACCTTTGGGTTTAGATTGATGCTTTAAAGGCAAACTACAAAAAAAAGCAAATTCCCCATTCTTGGACACATGCCAGTCTTGTGAAGCAAGTAGGTAAAGACCACACCACAGCTCCCATGCTGACAGACTGCCGTCTCAGGCTGGTTTTCACTAACTTGTCCCAACTCCATGGAAACTCCTCAAATTGATCTTCCTTTCAAAAGGAGAATGATAAATGTCTGAAGACTGACCCAGAGAGATCTCAGAGCAGTACTGTGCATTGTAGTCTACCTGCATGTGACCCGTGTTGACGTTTTGGAGATGTCGTATTCTCTAAATGCTTCAGAAATTCACCCAGAATCACAGAAATGGCCTCTTGGTTCTGCTGGCCATGCAGTTTTAGAAAAATCACCCAAAACTAACTTCTCTTCATCCGTTCCGTCTTCCCAGCGTCATGAAAGAACTAAGCAAAGAGAGATGACAAGGGAAGGTAGGGACTCCATTAGAGACCCAGTGGTTATTGCCCTTCGTTGTCATAAATTAGTCAGAGTTCCTAATTTTGGGGCCCTCGTCAAGAGCTATTTGTCCAAAACATTTGAACTGAGTAATAAGTTGCTGCTGCAGTCAATTCCCTGAGAATTGTACTTTCCCATTTTCAGGACCACATAAGTAGGGAACACATTTGTTACTTGCTCCAAAAGCCAGGCCCAGTCAATTTGGTTATCATGGCTTCAGATAAGATCAGAATCATTTTTGCCCATGGGAAATCAGCTCAGATTGCCCTCTTCAGCCCAGAGACTAAGAACTAAGATAGTAAAATGCAATCTTACTTGTTTCTCTGTCACTGAGAAACATGAAACTTAAATGACCTAAAAGAATCCCTGTAATTTCCATTGATTTTATTTTAGCCCTCAACATGTCCTGCTGGCTGTGGGACAGCGCATGATTTGACATAATTATTTGCAAAATTGGGTGCATCTTTATTGTTCCCATTGGTAATGCTTACACAGAGACAAAAAAAAAATAGAAAGGTGTTCTCTTGGTGGCAGCAGCAAGCAGGAATTGGGGAAGGGAGGGAGTAGAAGCGAGAGAGTTTATATTTGTCAAATCAAAAGGGGAAAAATTGGCAAGAAGAAAAATTTTATTTTCAAGCTTTTAGAAGTCTAATAAAACACCAGTAAAAAGTAAAGCAAAGAAATAATAAGATAATGAAGCGGTTGGATCTTTTGATGAATGGATCCTTTAAGAATGATGTGAGGCCACAAGTGGGAATGACTTGGTGAGACTCTCTCATTGAGGAACATGGAAAAATGGAGTGGAGGTGCTCAAATCTGAAGCTGTTCCTACAGTAAAGTGCAATCATAATTGTTTTGTATTTATTTGTATGTTCAGATCCAAAGGATCCCTTGTAAAAAGATATCCAGTGCAATCAACTTTCACCTTTTCCCTTGAAAGTATATATATAAAATAGAGAGAAAGAGAGAGAAAGAGAGAGTAACCAGTTACAGTGCTCCATACAAGAACCTCAGCTGACACTGATGAGAAGAAGGTTGGCCTCGGGGACTTTTATGGTTCTTTGTCACCTGTTTTCTTCTGAAATGTAAACTTAGGCTTTTAAAAGGATCCTTGTTGTCCTTTGACTGGTTCCTTGTCTTATTTTTCTTTCTGATCGAGATAAATTTTAGCATTTATGAGAACTGTATGTAAAACTTTCTGTCTTTCAGGAAGGCATGACCAAGGAAAAAGTGATATAACTGAGTAAGTCACAAAGAATGTAAATTTTGTACAGTATTAGAATGTGTAAATGACGCTTGCTTGTAAGGGGAAAACTTTAAATAAAACTTTATGTATTAATTCAACTGTCTGCCATATTGCTACTTATAAAGCATATGTATAAATATCTACATTAAATTCTTTGGAAGTTTTTTTTATCATGTAAATGTGTAATTTTTAAAAAAAATTTGTGGCAATGTTTAAATATACTCCTTGTCTAGACGAATGTATCCAATAGAGATGTGCCTCTGATTTAAGGCACTTTACATTTCCTAGAAAAGGGACTAAGAGATCAAAGTTTTCCCCAAAGGGGCATGATAAATGTTATTATATTCAAGCAAAATCCAACATCTATTAAGTATCTACTGTGTGCCTCTAGAGCACTGATGTGGAAAAGCAGTAGAGGCTAAAATGGCCAAGGATCCAATTGTGAAACCTTTAATAAAAATGATTATAAATATTATATTTAATCAAACATAAATTATATGCCTCTACCTCCTACTATATAAAATTTTCTAAAATCATAAAAATCAAACAGGGAAATATGTACACAATTTAATGCACTGATCAAAGAAGTCCCTAGAAAAGTTCTGTGCAAAAAAGAGGGAAGGATGTGGAGTCATGAGGAAATAGTCAGAGGATCCCCTATAGACGGAGCTATGGAAAGCATAAAGAAACTACTTGAGCCCCTTAACTAAGACCTTAGGTACAAAGCATATCATGAAACAAACCATGTTTTATGTCCTGTCTCATATATGTGCAAAAATTAATAATATTGAGGTAATTAAAAGATTTGCACAATTTCTGGTTACCAAGTACTTCCCACATTTTTTTCTTTTCCTATATTTAACAAATATTTACTCCTGTGTATTTTGTTCAAGATACTGTGGGGAATACAAAAATGAATGTGGGTTGGATTTCTGTACAGAATATAGAGATAAAGTCAGTGAACATCAAATGTCTTCTACATTTAGATCATACTGGTTGGGCATATTCACATCCAGAACTGGACAAGGCATTTGTGCTCCCTAAATGAGATTTGGAAGGTATCCCCCATATGTTGCCATGTGACTTAACTTATTACAAAATAAACATCTTTGTCCATTGGAGAACAAAAAATTCTTGGCATTAAAAGTTGTATATTTGTAATAAGTAACATTATAAATCACTAAAAAGCCCTCACTAACAGAGCCTTTGTCCTAAGGTACCAACATCTATAGAGACCTCACTTCTGCCTCACAGCAGCCACTGTCCCTGTTCTTCTTACCCAGATGCCATCACCATTATAAGCCTCCTGAGTCCCAGCAAACTCCACATTAAGGTTGCCATACCTGCTAAAGGATTCATCCTACCAATATGGCCACACAGGTTTTCCTTTGCACTACTGCTCACACATCCATCCCTGTGCCTCTTACTCAAATGAATTTGCCCCACATGAAAAAGGAATTCCTAATTGCTCATTGTCCTGCACTGCATATTGTACCTTAGGCAAATGTGTTCTGACTTACTCCTAGTTTCATCTCTCTCCATGCCTGCCCTTTTTTCTCCCTCCCTTTAAGGAATATTGGCTGAGGGCTTTTTTGGTCTTTAATGCTTCCCTTCAAAATTGATAAATCTTAATTGGGCAGTGCCTTGCACATAGTAGGGACTTCCTTGATATTGGAAATGAATTGAGTAACTAACACTGACACTAAAGAGTTCTCAAAAGCTCTTCTCGGTGGTATAGAGGCAATGTTGAGTTCTTAAAGGCCACACCAGCAGATTTGAAACTCTAGCGGATCCTGTCACCTCAGAAAGGCTTCCATCCTGGGCACGGCAACAGAAAATATTTTTTATCACCCGAGGACAGCACTAGCCAAGTTCAAAGAGTCTCTTCAACCAACAGGCCACCAGAAAACAGTCTGCTAAGATGTAGAGGTGTGACCTTCATCCGTGGTGGAAGTACTTCCACAAATGAAATGACAAGATTCTTGAGTCAATGGAATAAGATGACATCACAATAAAGGGGTCTTTCAGGCTAGGATGGCCTTTCATCAAGTTACATAGAGAGGAATATGGTAGAAATTTCCCCTTCCTCTTCTGCTCTTCCTCTTGTATCCACATTTGTTCACATGAAGATTTGCATAGCACATTCAAAGAAAACTGGTTTCTGTTTTGTTTAAGGCCTTTTCTGAATACAAATGAACTGCCAGAAAATCAATTAGCATTTCTTAAATACTTGCTATGTGCCAGGTGCTAGAGATAGAAAGACAAAAGGGAAACGGTCTCCATCTTTAGGGTGTTTTTAACCAAGCAAGGGGATATGACCTGTACTTATGCATATATAATGTCGACTATATAGTTGTCATATGTTTGTTTGTGTGAATATAAAACTGAAACAAGACAATGGTTATAGGGAGAAGGGAACTAGCAATGTCAGAGACAGGAGCCAGAAAGTTTTCCAATGAAAATGGCATTTGAACTGACTGACCTTTGAAGGAAGGTTAGTCTGCTAAGAGCCATGGAAGAGGCGAGTGTAGTGCATGCTACACATATGAGGCAGTAAATGCAAAGGTCTAGAAATGGTAGATGGAGTATCATGTATGAGGAATAAGAAGAGTCCATTTTGCTGAACTGTAGTGCAAATTAAGGGAAGTAAATATCATAAAATGGTTGTACAGGATGAGGATAAGAACTTTAAATGCCAAGTGAAAGAGTTTATATTGTTTCTCTAAATAAGAAGGAGCCACAAAGGAGTAACAGACATCGGTTTTTTAGGAAAACCTCTTTAACAGTTTATATGGAGGAGGATAGAAATATATCATAGTGGAGTGAGGGCTGGCAAACCAAAGAAAGGGACAGTAAGTGCCCATTTTCAATGTGGAAAACTTCTGTCTTAGACTTAAAAGACTTTCTAGTAGAAAAATCACACTTATATAATAATCTAGATTTTTAAATCACCTTCATTAGATCATCCTTATGAGGCAAGTAGTACAAATATTATTATACCCATTTTGCAGATGAGAAAATAGAAATTCAGAAAACTAAAGTGGTTTTCAATTACAAAACATTGACTCCATCCTTTAAGTTGATTTACCCAAATTTGTCTCTGAAAGTTTGTTGCTCTATCTTTAAAATAGAGGTATGGAGCTAAATTATCTCCAATAGTCAAAATACTTTTAGCTCTTCAAGTCCTGGATACTAAGTAATCCAGGATCAAAATACACTTTGAAAGACTTGGGTGAATATGATGCCTTAATAATTTGGGTTGGAAGTTTAAAACAATGTATATAAAGAGGACTGTTCAGCATCTAGGATAGAGTAGAACACTTTGTATTGCTTTAGTATTTGGTAGCCTCAGTGGTGTGGGTAGTTCCCCCACTGACTCAGATTGTAAATACTCCATGTTTTACTAAATTATCTCCACGAACCACTTTACCTGAAAAACTTCATTACTTAGTATCCAAGTCTCTGATGAGTAGCCTCTAATAGCTCTAAGTAGCGAACTTAATACTTGATTAAAATTACTTGTTGAATGAATGAGTTCTAAATTTAGCTGTGTCTGTAGCCTTTATCCATTCCCATTTTATCTGTTACATTCTCAGCTGTTTCCTCACTTAAATAACTTAATCAACTACTTTACTATCATTATTAACCCCATTATCAGCTGTTTTATTCCTTTATAACAAACATTTATTAAATGCCTACTATGTGCTACGCCTTCTGTAGCAAGTGCTCTAACCTCAGAGCAATTAGGCTATATCTCCCCCTAAGAGTTCCAGGAGGACCTCTAAAGCTTAGAAATGTCTTTTTCTAATAGTCTTAGCTTTTGCCTCCATTCAGCAGTGTTTCTCCCCACTTTTATATAACACTTCCATTTAACTAATTGATATGAATTAGTATTTACAAAGGGATATTTACTCTGCAGATATAGCAAGAACAAAATTACAAACATTTTCCTCCAACAACTTAGGAGCACACTCTCCCCTCTACTACTTCCGTCTCTGAGGAGAGTGGGCTCAGACAGTGCAATTTCTACATAGCATTAGCCTTACCAGGTTCACATCTTAATGTAGCATCCATTCCTGTATGAGTTCCTCTCTTTACTACCACTTATCTGACTGTCAACTCCAGCACCAACTTTACCCTAGGATTTCCTAAAGACTCTCTTGAGACCTTCAGAAACGCACAAGGTAGTAACCTCCAATCCCCTTGACATAAAACAAAAGAACAAACTCTGAGGCAAAGCACCAAGGCCTATGCTTTATATGTCTGCCTCAGATGGAGAGGGTTTGGGACCTCTCTGCTTATCTTGTTGCCCCTCTTTTCTCAACAAAACACTACCAGGAAGCAAAGAGTCAGCTAAAGAAAGGAGGTTTTAGTCAACTAGTGACTGTTGAACGTATTCCCAGTTTCAGCTACTCTTCCAATGAAAGGTGTCCCTCTTCACTCTGGTTGGCAGACTAGAACAAGTTGCCCAATATCTTCATGTGCTCCATAGTACATGTGGGGATTGCGATGTTGAGTTTTTTCCAAAGGCTCATAAGGACTGCTCTTATTGACCAGTCCCCCATTACATGAGCTTGACAAATACCAACAAATAATAATATGTCTCTATACAAAGGAGAAAGCCTGAAACCAAATATCTCTACCATGAACAGCTTTGGATGTTTGTTCTATATTTCAAATTTAACTCATCAGTTTTTTTAAATATAGGTCAAATGGTAGTGTATTGGAACCTATGAAGTTCATGTAATAGTTAAATACTGTCCCTAGTCCAGTGCAAAGTTTTATATAGAGATAATAGAAAGTTAGACAGATAAAAGATGAATAAATGAAAAACAGACAGAATAGATGATGTACAGGAGAATAGATGATAGAGAGATATACAATGGATAAAGAGATGAAATTATGATAGAAAGACAAATGAATAGATATCAGGCAGAAAGATATAGAGATGAATTGACGACTAATGGATAAATAGATAAAAGGGCAGATAAGTAGCTAGAAGAATAGGTAATAGGTGATAAATAAATAGATATAAATAGATGGATAGACAGATGATAGATCGAGAGAGTGAGAGAAAGGGAGAGACTGAGACAGAGAGAGACAGAGAGACAAAGATGTAAAACACACTAGGAAAAAACAGAAATGACACTGATATATCTTGGTCTTTTTTTGGCCATAAATTTGTGTTACTTAAGTAGGCTTCTTGGAAGTAGCTTTATCTCTATCTAAGAAGTCAATCAGAGGGCAGCTGGGTAGCTCAGTGGATTGAGAGCCAGACCTAGAGATGGGAGGTCCTAGGTTCAAATCTGACCTCAGATACTTCCCAGTTGTGTGACCCTGGGCAAGTCACTTAACCCCCATTGCCTACCCTTACCACTCTTCTGTCTTGGAGCCAATATACAGTATTGACTCCAAGACGGAAGGTAAGGGTTTTAAAAAGAAGAAGAAATCAATCATCCTTGGATATACAAAAACATCCTTGCCCTCAAAAAGCTCCTAGTATAATGAGTAAGACAATATTCAATTATATAAAAAGAAAATACATATAGAATAAATGGGAGAAAATTTAAGAGAGGAGAAATAGAGGCCTAGGAAGAGTTTCTTAAAGAATGTCAATTTTTAGCTGAGACTTAAAGGAATCTGAAAGATAGAATAAAGGAAGGAGAGAATTCCAGGCATAGAGAAACACTAGTAAAAATGCAATGTCAGAAGAGGAAGTGTTTTTTATAAACAACAACAGGGAGTATCAATGGATCATAATGTAAGGAGAGGAGAATAAATGGTAAAAAAAAAAACTAGAATGGTAGGAGGAGACCAGATTTTGGAGGACTTTAAAAACCAGAGAATCCTATTTTTCATAGGGAGCCACTAGAATATGTTGAGTAAAGGGAAAGGGTGTGGGGAGACATGATCAGACCTGAGCTTTAAATAGACCATTTGGATAGCTGACTGGAGGCTGGAATTGAGTGAGGAGAGACTTGAGACAGGGATACCAACTACAGCCTATTAGAATAATTCAAGCATGAGGTGATAAGAGCCTGTACCAGGTGGAGGTAATAGCAGACAAAAGATGAGGTAGATTATGATAGATATTAAAAATGTAGCAACAACAGATTGGATTTGAAAGATGAAAGAGGTTCAGGAATTAAGGATGACACCTAAGTAGTCAATCTCTGTGGCCAGGTAGATGGCATTGCCCTTGACATAATCATAATATTTGGAAGGAGGAAATATTTTGAGTAGATAATGAGTTCAGTTTTAGATATGTTGAGTTTAAAATATGTACAGGATGGGGGCAGCGAGGTGGCTCAGCAGATTGAGAGCTGGGCCTGGAGACTAGAGGTCCAGGATTCAAATCTAGACTTGGATACTTCCTAGCTAGTATTACCCTGGGCAAGTCACTTAACTCCCATTGGCTAGCCCTTAACACTCTTCTGCTTTGGAACGAATACACAGTATAGTTTATAAGATAGAAAATAATGATTTTTAAAAGATAACTATAGGATGTCCAGTTCGAGATTTTCAGTATGCATTTGGAGACTTATAAAACATTGGATCATCAGCACAGGGATGATTGAGTCCATGGGAGCAAATGAGATCACCAAGCAAAATAGAATAGAGACAGAAGAGAAGAGGATCTAATACAGAGCTTTTGAGGACAGCCAAACTTGGTGAGCATGACTTGAATGAAGATCCAAAAAAAGAAGGTTTCAGACAAGCAGGAGAACAACGATAGCAATATCGTGAAAAACTAGAGTATCAAGGATAAGAGCAAGCTCAATAGTGTCAAAGGCTCTAGAAAGGTCAAGAAAGATGAGGATGTAGAAAGGCCATGAAAATATGTTATCTTTGAAGGAAGAAATTTCAGATTAGTAAGGAGGTCAGAAGCCTGACTTTAGGGAGTTAAGAAGAGAATGAGAGGAAAGTAAATAGAGGCGCTGGTTGTAGACACATTTTTAAAGGCTTTAGCCACACACACAAAAAAAAGGATAAAGGATGACAGTGAGAATTGATGGTAGTAGACAGCAGAGCAGTGAGGGATAGTAATAGGAATAAGAACCCCATACTCTAAAATCTTGTATTTCTCACCAGTTAGCACTGGTTAAACATCAACTGCAAAACTTGTAGTTTCAGCATTAGTCAAGCATAAAGTGCAGATCAGTTACTCATTCTGTGTACTGGATCAGTAATATTCTATCCTAGGCATCAGCTTTGTGCCTAATCTGTTTTATTAATTACTCATATTGTTCTTTATTTACTTTAGTTCATAAATGTAAGACATAATTAATTACCTATAGTCATCCTCCAAAGTACTGCATTTCCCCCACCCATATTCTTATTCCAGAAGGGCAGCAAGATTTCTCCCACATTGACAAATGATGACAAGGTGGACAATGGGGGAACAAGAGACCTGTGCACTGGGGACTCTGGCATTCCAGAAGAATCCCCCAAAGTTGCGTATGTTCCTTATTCCCTTTGACGCACATATCAAACCCAAAAACATAACACCTGAACTTGGCTACAGCCATTTTCCAAGGTTTTTAGGAGAGGTGAAGATTTCTCTGGAATGGGAGATGACAAGCTCCCAGATCCTAATAAATATGTAAATCCTGACACATACCTCTAGTTGCTTCTCCACACTGGGGTCCACACCTAGAGATGCTACTCCACAGATGGGATTACAACTCCACCCCTGGGGTTGCCATTCTATTGCCTATTGGACTATTCCATCACCCTGGGAGCTGCTACTTCATCAGCCCAGGGCTGTGTAACTGCTATTCTAATAGCTGAGAAGCTGCCACACTTGGAGCTGCTACTCCACACCTGGAAAGATGCTATTCTATAAGCTCCAGAGAAGATACTCTACTAGCCCCAAGACTAATCCATTCACCCTAGGGCTATCTGATTAGCCTCCAGACTATTCCTCTAGCTATTAGACTATTATACCACAATAAACCTCTTCTTCAAATAAAATTATTTTCTTCTGTATAGAGTGGAGTCTGGGTCTCCCATTCTTGGGGTAAAACCCTGCTACAAATTTGGGTGTGTTTCTCCCACAGCAGGGATAGATAGACCCAGTGAGGGTATTTTAAGAATGAGAGGAAACATGAGAATGTTTTTAGGGAAGTGACCAGGGAGAGATTTTAGGGAAGTAGACAGGGAGAGATTTAAGATTAGTGAAAGAAAAAGGCATCTTCTGGAAAATCCAGAATGAAATGCTATAATGGAGAGCAATTTGACTCATGACAGAGAAAGATGAAGATGATATGTGTAAAGGAGGAAATGTGAGAAAAGACATCTGAGTGATATAAGATGAGAATTCGAAGAAAAGAAGGAGCTAGTGATAAATGGACTCCATGGTTTTCAGTGAAACATGAGGCAAAGTTCACAGCTAGAGTAGGGGAAGGAGAACCATGGAAGGTTTGAGGAGGGATAAAAAAAATTGGACTTTTGTTCTTTGTTCTTTATAAAATGTAATTATTTGTTTTATAGGCATTTGTTTATAATCTTCTCTCCAAATATCTCCCTATCTGATTTAATAATATCAAGAAGAACAAAAAAAACCATCCTCAATATTCACAATCAAAGAAAACCAAGTTCCACACTGGCCAAGCCTGAGAATGTATATCTCTCTCTCCATTTTAAATTCTTCCCATCTCTAGAAGTGAAGCAATTTAGCTTGTCTTTTGGATTCATAATTTGTCATTGCAATGATCAGAGTTCTTAAGTCTTCCCATGTTCTTTTTCTCTAAAATATAGTTATCATTGAAGAGATTGTTGCCCTACTTGGATCACTTAGTTCTGCATCAGTTCATAAAGTTCTTCCCAGTTTTTCTGAGCCTCATACTTAAAAGAGTGTTTGAGAGTAGAATGGCAGAACAGAGCAAGAGGAAAAACTGAGTAAATGGGTGATGAGATTTGAGAATGAAAGAATACTGTCCAGGAGTGAAAAAAAGACATCTGTTCTCTCTAAAGCAATTATTGTGTACTAAAATAAATCAAGGTATAGACAAATAGTCACATAGTGTATGGCCAGGGAGCAGAGGTATCCTGAAGCAGAAAGTGGAAGTAGTTAAATGTCTGGCCACTGTCAACCAGGATTTGAGAAGTTATGGTCAGCTTATTCTTCAGATCTTGTCATCAAACTTGAGAACCTGTGAGACACCAACAGTGAGGATATGTATGATAAGAGATTCCTAAGAAGTTCAGAGAGACCTAAAAAAAATCACTATTTTTCTAAAAGTCCAAATGTGTTCCTCTTGGTCAAACACATACATGATAAAATAAAGAACAAGGCAAAAAAGAGGAAAGAAAATAAGCAGCACATGTGTATATTTACTAATTATCAAAATGTAAACAGAAAAGAAAAGAAAATGCTTGCCAGAAGTTGTAAAAATATCAAAAGTATTTATACATTTAAACTCTGTAAGGTTTTAAACAGATACCTCTGAGTTCACAGAATCTCTAAGCAAGTTGGTCTAAGAAGTCATCTGACACAACCTATACTTAAATGGAATGCTATCTACAGCATCCTAAGAAGTAACTGTCTAATCTCTACTTGAAGACCTCTAGAAAAGGAAAGTTCACTCATGACCTAAACAGCCCAATTCCTTTCTAGATAATTTTAGCTGTCAGAATTTATTTTCTTTATCTGAAGTGTAAATAAGATTTTTTTCAACTTCTAGTTGCTTCTAGTTGTGGAGAAAGTGTCATCCTTCTCTTCTATGATAGATCTTCAAATACTTGAACATAGGGATTATGCACTATCTCTCTCCTCTCTTCCTCTCATCATCTTTCCTCAAAAATGTGTTCCTTCTCCTAGTTTCCCTATTCCTTTTAATAATCCCATGACATACTTAGTCTCTAGGCTTAAAAGCCTTGGTGTCAGCTTTGACACTACATTCTCACTCACCCTTAAAATCCAATTTAAACATTTTAAAGAACAATCTCTCAATTCTGCTTCCAATTCTTCAACACCCACCAAGGCAGTGAGTCCGCAAGCAATTGCTCATTATGTCCCAGGGACTGAGCTAAATCCTGAGGATATAAAGAATGGCAAAACACAATCCCTAACCTCAAGGAGCATTCTTTTGGGCAAGACAATATGTAAATAACCTGGTAGATACAAGCTCTATGCAGAGTAGTTGAAAGATAATCTCAGAGGAGAAGGCAATAGCACCTAAGAGTACACAGAAAGGCTTCCTACAGAAGATGAAATGTGAAATGAGTTTGAAGAAAGACAGAGAAGCTAAAAGATGCAGGTGAGGAGGGAGAACATTACTCAACATCTTCTAGCTCCTTTGATCTAGTAAAACTGCTCTTAAAGGAAATCAGTGACACAGATTGTCCTTAATCTTCATCCTCCTTAACTTCTGCACCATTTGATTGCAATACCCCCCTCCCTCCTTAATACTTTCTTGCTTTGACCATTGTAAGAAGACATTATCCTGGTTCTCCTACCTCTCAAACTTCTGCCTATATCTTATAACTCCTGCCATATTTAAAACTCTGTCCTTGGCCTCATTTTCCTTGCAATCTCTTTTCTACAGTGATCTCATCCAGTTCTATAATTTCAGTCCAATTCAACGTGAATAACTTAAAAATCTCTATCTCCAGTATTATCCATATTCCTTTGCTTAAATTCCACAGTTTCAATTATATACTGGAGATATTTCCTTGGTTGATGTACCATGAGCACATCAAATTCAGTATGCACCAAACTTATCATCCTTCCTTAACTTCTGTTCTTATTAATAGGACCACTGTATACCTAGTCTCCAGTCTCAAAGCTCTGATGTCTTCCTTGAAACTAAACCTCTCATTTGCCCTTAAAATCCAATTAGTAGACAAGCCTTACTGATTCTCAGCAATATCTCTCCAATCTGCCCTTCCTTTCTGTTCTAGTAAGGAAATAGTTCAAGAAAGAGGAAATTATAGTCAAATGTTGGGGCAAAATGACTAAGATGATGGATCCAAAGGGACAGGCAAGAATGCAGCCAAGAACTAAAAAGTGGTCAATTTAGTGGTATTGAGGTGAGGTGAAAAAAACAAAAAAGAAAAATAAAAGCAAAACCCAGGAAGCAAAAAACCTTAAGTCCAAACCATGGTCAAGGTTGGACTTAAGGTCATTCTCTGCTAAAGTAAATTATCCACTGTTGGGGCTTTGATGATCACTTTGATGAGAGAGGGAATCACAGAGGTGATGAGTTCATCTAAATGAGAGTAAACTGACACATTGTTCCAAAGAGCAATGGTAATTCTGAGTTGATTGTGCATTTAGTTCATGAGATGGAAGGTTAGAAGAAGGAAACCGCATGGCAAAAAGGGCAGATTTATTGGGTAGATGACTAGATGAGGCATGAAGAATGGTCTGGTCTATGGACTTCTAGATATAACTGGCTAGTAGAGTTTGCACTCACTCATTAAGAGAACTATGAGGTAGTACAAATATTATTATCCCCTTATTACAGAGGGGTAAATTGAGTTCCAGAGAAATTGTATGTCCGTGGTCACACAACTAAAAAGTGTGAAATCCAGGGTTTGACCTCAATCTTCTGATGAAGATCTTCAGTGGTTCCCAAACTTTTTTGGACTACTGCCCCCTTTCCAGGAAAAATATTATTTAGCACCCCCTGGAAATTATGAAACTATTTATTGAACTTATAATAGAATATAATACAAAAAAAGTGTGGCCATCACCGCTTCTCTGGATCACTGCAGCACCCATCAGGGGGCAGTGGTGCCCACTTTGGGAATCACTAGGCTAGGGCCACTTGCCTGCTAAGGATTACAATGAGCCATAGAGTTTTGCAATGCATACAAATTAACTTAGCATTTTTCTTCCCCTGTCTTTTGTGGTCCCTGCCACTTGCTTATATGAGTGTCATATAAGCCCTGTATCAAACAGTTTACCAGTAACCTTAAGAATATTGGATATAATATTATGCAATTATTTATGCCTCGAGAGTGCCAGCAATCTACTAAGCACTGGACAGGAAGAACATGACAAGACATGATTGCTTCCTAAATGTCTAGCAATGTCTCAGAAAAAGCCAGGAAGAACTAAAAAATATTTTTGTGTTATTTGCTATCTTTTTCCCATTGATCCAAAGAATCCCAATACTTCATTCTGAAGGAATCATCCTATTGTTTTGTTACACACACACACACACACACACACACACACACACACACACACACACATACATACACACACACGCACACACACATTCTATCTTGAAAAGTTTTGTTTTTAACTTGTATTTCTGAGGTGTTGATTTTTCTCCATTCTACCAGTTTCCACATGTATCATCTTGATTGAGGAGAAAGTTTACCTTGCATTCATTAAATAATAAGCCCTTCTGCCTTGAATGAATATTATAATTTTTAGAAGGAGTTGTGATATTGAAGTTGGGTTGCTAGTAATGGCCTGTGAATAAGAGACAAGGAAATAAATGGGAAGAAGTGAAAAAAAATATCAGTGTGGTCTTAGAAGGGAAATGTCCAAGAAAATTATTTACTCAGGAAATCTTGAACTCATTTCCTATTACAATCTCTGGTGTCTTTGGATTCATTTTTTCATAAAGCATAGCTCTGACCATAGGAATCAATCCTTCTTACATCTGAGTTTCCCCAACTGTAACATGAGAGTATTGCATAAGATGGCCTCTGAAACACCTTCTAGTTTTCATTGGATTTTTGATCCCCTAATAATAAAGGTCCTATCTCCTTAGCTTGGCATCCAGAGTGCTTCATAATCTGATCTAAATTCACATTTATCTCTAGCTTCTTTTCTTTAATTTTTAAAATTACCCTTACCTTCCATCTTAGTATCTATACTAAGTATCAGTTGCAGGGCAGAAGAGTGGGAAATGCTAGGCACTGGGGGTTAAGTGGCTAATCCAGAGTCGCTACCCAACTAGGAAGGTGTCTAAGGCCAGATTTGATCTCAGAGCCTCCCATCTCTGAGTCTGTTCACTGAACCATCCAGCTGCCCTCTTTACCTTCTTTTCAATAATACCTTATATTTCACCCAAACTTTTTGTTCCCCAAATATGCTCTGCAACTTCCTGCTTCAACATCTTTGCACCTGCTCTACTCTCTCCTGAAATTCTTTCCTCACAATGAACATCTATGGAAATCCTCTCTACTTTTCAAGGCCCAATTAGATAGCTTCCATAAGACTTTATTAATCCCCAACCCATTTGGAAGTGACCTCTCCTTTCTCTGGACTGCTGCCGAATTTTCTTTGCATCCTTTCTATGGTACTTACATACTATAGTTATTGCTGTTCATGTTTGATTTCTTCTACTAGCTTATAAACACCATGTGGCCAGGGACCACATCTTACTCAAATTTGTGTTGATTGTTACAACCAGCATAGTGTTTTACATGTAGAAACTGGCTATTAAATCTTTTCAGAATAACTGAATGAATGGATATTAAGTTATTTGTATGCTTTGATTTAGATATTGCCAATTTGGAATGTCTTAAGATTTTTGCATAGTTTTTTTCATTATATTCTTACTACTGAAAATTATGCCACATATGTGAAGACAAGTTCTCCCTCTCAATAATGTGCTGGGATTTTTTTAATCATAAGACTTTGGAGATTAAAGACTTCTAGCTCTCCAGAAATACTGCCAATTTGGATTTCAGGTCCTGGTTCCCATGTACCATTTTATTTGAAAAGTAATAAAAAATTTCCAACCTCTTCTGGACTAGCAACGAAAATTATACTTTTATTGTGAGTTGGGCCAGGCCACCAAAACATTCCTCCATTCAGCCAGTTGGAATCCATGAAATCTGGCAAAAAATCCAGTCTCAGATTGGCAAAATTTTCTTCATAGAGTAGAAACAATTACAGAAACTATTGAAACAAGCTGGAATGAGAGGTCATTCAATGTTCCTCTAGCAAGATTGGCTATGGTAACCTAAATCAAAGGCCAGGAAAACCTCCCCAAGATCATATCTCTAATGGTCACTTAAGAAAAAATCTCAGTCAGACTTTTAGGTTAGACCACCCCAAAGTATGCTGCTTCTTTTTTTGCACTCTAACAGTATATATTATTTTTCTAATTCATGAGGCACTTGTCATATATTTCCTTATTTTATTTGCTATTTTTTCACATGCATATGTCTTTTCTCTCTAACTAATTTGTAATCAGATTGTAAGCTGTGACCATCTGCTATATTTTTTGAAGTGCCTTGAGGAGAGTAGGCACTAAATATGTTAGTGCTTTCATGGAGCTCTTATATAGATAGATGCAATTATTTTTTTTTCTTGGTCACAAAGATAATAAATGTTAGAATAAGGACTGGAATTAAAAGCATTTATATCTAAGTCTATACATTCAGTCCAGCCTCTTTTGAGATAACATCATTTATCTCCAACTGTCTCTGGGTGTCTCAAACTGGAAGTCTCAATAGTGCCCCATAATCAACATATCCAAAAAAAGAACTTTCCCTAGTATCATTGGCTGACCCAGTATAACCACACGTATAACATAAGTTGGCTTTTATGCAGGAATATTTATTGAGAAAGTATA
Organism: Gracilinanus agilis; assembly: GCF_016433145.1. NCBI lineage: Eukaryota > Metazoa > Chordata > Mammalia > Didelphimorphia > Didelphidae > Gracilinanus > Gracilinanus agilis. The sequence continues at coordinate 528,322,991 of NC_058130.1, forward strand.
ACAAGAACAGAAGTTTAAAACATCCCCCCAAAACTAGAGGTATATTCTTTCATACCACTTTATATATAATTTATATTATATATATATATGTATGTGTGTATGTATATATATATAAAGTATAATGGAGGAGATAATATACATGCAACTGTGCAACAAGAATATATACAGAATAAATAGAATATAATCCAAAGAGAGAAAGTTTCACGGGAAGGCTTCTTGTACATGATGATATTTTAGCTAGGACTTAAAAGAAGCTGGGCAAAACAGAAGGCTGAGATGAAGAGAGAATTCCAGACATAAGGGACCAGTGAGGGATGGAAGGGACAGAAAGGAGGCTATTGTTACCAAATTGCAGAGCATGTCGGGGTAAGTGAGATGACTAAAAAGGTAGGAAGGGACCAGGTTATGAAGGGCATTAAAAGTCAAGCAGAGGAGTTTATATTTGATCCTGGAGGCAATAAGGAACCACTGGAGTTTCTTGAATGGGAGGATAACATGGTCAAATGTACTTCAGACAGATAAACTTGACAGCTGAGTGGAGGAGGGACCAAAATGAGGAGAGACTTGGGACTTGGGGCAGAAAACCCAACCAACAGGCTATTTTTTTTAATTTTAAACATTTATTAATATTCATTTTTCATTTTTAACATGGTTACATGATTCATGCTCCTACTTTCCCCTTCACCCCCCGCATTCCCCCCACCCATGGCCAACACACATTTCCACTGGTTTTATCATGTGTCCTTGATCAAGACCTATTTCCAAATTGTTGGTAGTTGCATTGGTGTGATAGTCTACATCCTCAATCATGTCCACCCCAGCCCATGCGTTCAAGTAGCTGTTTTTCTTATATGTTTCCTCTCCTGCAGTCCTTCCTCTGGATGTGGGTAGCGTTCTTTACCATAAATCCCTCAGAATTGTCCTGGGTTTTTGTATTGCTGCTGGTACAGAAGTCCATTACATTCGATTTTACCATAGTATATCAGTCTCTGTGTACAATGTTCTTTTGGCTCTGCTCCTATCGCTCTGGAGGTCTTTCCAGTTCACCTGGAACTTCTCCAGTTTGTTATTCCTTTTAGCACAATAGTATTCCATCACAAGCATATACCATAATTTGTTCAGCCATTCCCCAATTGAAGGACATACCCTCCTTTTCCAGTTTTTTGCCACCACAAAAAGCACAGCTATAAATATTTTCACATTTCACAACTCCACCAGTTATGCATTAATGTCCCAATTTTGCCACATCCCCTCCAGCATTCATTACTCTCCCCTTCTTTCATTTTAGCCAATCTGCTAGGTGTGAGTTGATACCTCAGAGTTGTTTTGATTTGCATTTCTCTAATTATTAGAGATTTAGAGCACTTTCTCATGTGCTTATTGATACTTTTGATTTCTTTACCTGAAAATTGCCTATTCATGTCTCTTGCCCATTTATCAATTGGGGAATGGCTTGATTTTTTATACAATTGATTTACCAACAGGTTATTTTAATAGTCAAGATGTGAAGAAATAAGGACCAGTTCCAAGATGGTGGAAGTGTTGGAAGAGAAAAGGAGTCATGTGGTAAAGACGGTTTCTCAGTGTGGCGTATTACTTGTATGTGTGATTACTCATATTCTCTCTCTTTTTGAGTGCTTGTTTGTGTTTCTCACTCTGTAATGTCAATAGTTCAGACACAAATAGGATCATATGCAATAAAGATAAATAATGCAATATTAGAGTTGAGAGGGGCCAATTGGGAGAGAACCAGTCTTGGACTTAAAAATCAACTTTGATTAAAAGCCTAATTTGAACATCTAATACTTATGTGATTATAGGTAAGTACAACCCCTACATACCTCAGTATCTCTATCTGTAAAACAAGGATAATACCATACTAAACATCTCAGAGGAATGATGTGAGGAAAGCATGCAGTAAAACTTGAAATGCTATATAAATATGAGCTAGTATAATTATTTTTAGCATATAATTGAACCACTAATTTTATAACCTTCAGAATAGTGAAGTGATTTGCCAAAGATCATTAAAGCAAGTTAATGGTGGAGCCAGGATAAGAAATGAAGATCTTTATACTTGGCCCAATGTAGTCTACCAAGGACTATACAAAATTCCAGGAAAGATGTTTTTATTCTTTTCTCCTATTTTTCCAGGGTTATTTTCCTTGCAAGTTGTAGTTTCCCATTATTTTCCTATTTATATACATTTGTGCATGTGGTGGAAGGGCGTGCATGCTTGCATCTTCTTTTCATAAATCCTAACCCCCCTTTCTTCTTTCTGTATGTGTGTGTGCATCTGCATATGTGTATGTGTATTCTTCCTACCTGACTAGATTGTGAATTATGTCTGTAAATCAAATCAGTACATTGAACATCTGTGAATTTTCTTCAGTGAGAGACCTTTCACCACTTACACACGACTCTTCCATAAGTCCACGTAGAAGTTTCAGGAAGTTGCCTAAAACTTGGATTAGTTAGGTGATTTATCCATAGTCACATATTAAGTAAATGTCAGGGATAGGATTTGAACCCAGGTTCTCTTTCTCTAAGTCTTATATTCCATCCCCTTTGCTCTGTCACCTCTCGTATTTATAAAACCCAAATTCCTCACCCAACATAGTCATTAGAAGTCAGTATAGAACAGTGAAAAGAGCAATCAATTTGGAGTATGAAACTTGTCCTTGTGGTCCTAAGTTCAAATCCCAACTCTCTTTCTTCCAGTGTCACCTTGAGCAAGTCATTTAATTTACCTAAACCTCAGTTTCTTCATCTGTAAAATGAAGGGGCTAAATGGCTTCTGAAGTCTTCTCCTGCCTTGAATGTTTGATCTGCCTGAATTAATTTCCATTCTTGATGAAAGTCATATTTGCATATATGTCTTTGCACCAACATTTCACCAAGGTGATTAATGTATAATTTAATTCTATGTGCTTAAGACATATTTTCAAATAAAGAACTGTATGAATATAAGTTGTTTGGATAGAAATCTGCCAAAATTCCCTATTGCCAAAATCAAAATATCCTTACTTCATAAAAGTCTTGGGCCACCTTCAGGAGAAGCACATGCCTCTGAAAGGAGATGAGAGTGCACAGCTTCCTTCAAAGGGAACAGAAGCTTTTTTCTATGGAAAGTCTAGGTCTTATGGGAGGCCTTCAAATATCTTCTTTCAACTAACACTTGCAAGAATCTGCAGTACTCTAGCCTTAGATAGCCCCAGGATGGGGATGGTTGTCCTCTTTCTATTGGAAATGTAGGGTTTAGTGATTTATAGGTTGTGGGCTGTCCTGGATGGTTGGCTGACTTTCAAATTTCAGAGTCACTATGTGGAATCAGAATTTGGAGGAATATTTTCGTACCGGGTATGACTTGATGCTTAATGTTACATGCCTTACAAATATAAAAACAGCTTACAAGTGGTACGGTGGATAAAGTACTATATCTGGAGCCAGAAGATCTGAATTCCAATCCAGCCTCAGATGCACAGCACCTGAGATTAAATCAATTAATCTCTGTATCCCTCAGTTTCTTCATCTGTAAAAAGAGAATAATAATAGTACCCATGTCTAAAGATGATTATGAAGATTAACTGAGTTAGTGTTTATAAAGTGATTTGTAAATGTTAAAGCTCTATTATACAAATACTAGCTATTTATTATTATTATTGTTGTTATTATTATTATTACCTATGGTATAGATTTCGGACCTGATATCCAGATAGAATAGTGAAAAAACTGGAGCTAGAGTAGACTTTAGGAATGACAGTCTGATTCTTTCATTTGAATCATAAGGAAACTAAGGTCCAGGGGAGATAAGTGAGTTTCCCAGAGTCACACAGTCTAGGATAGAATCAAATGGGAACACAGTTCCTTAAGAGTCATGTAACCTTTCTCCTGTACCAATTTTTTTCCTAGAGTGGGTTTGGGGACTTCCTGAGTGGTTCCAGTTCATCCAGTCCCACCCTCTTTAGCAGTTGGAAAATTATGCAATAGCAAAATGAACCCTGGAACTGAGATAGATGGGAAAAGGTGGGGCTGTGAGGAGAATTTTTGAAATAAAAGAAACCAGGGTAACATATGGATATGGAGCAGAAAGAATAAAGAGGTGACTGGCCCCATTAGAGTAGAAATGCAGATTCTTAGACAAAAAGAAATTCAGTATTTCGTCTAGAAAGCAATGCGGCATACTAAAAGTGGCACTGGACTTACAGTCAGATAATTCGGATTTAATTCCTGAGCTCAGCCAACACTTACTGGCTGTGTGATCTTGGGTAGTCACATCATCTCAGGAAGTGTCAATTTCCTCGTCTGTAAAATGGGATTAATAATACTAATACCCTACCTTGCAGTGTTGTTATGAGGAAAGCCCTTATTAAACTATAAAATGTTACGTGAGTTATAGTGTTTGTAATTATTGCTGTTACGATTCCTACCAAAAGAAAAAATAACGAATACCCACAAAATTGAATTAGTTGCCAACAGGACTCTTGACTATAGGTCTGAGCCAGAGAAAGTTTAAGAGAAGGTATGAGAAGGAGCCGATAAGAGCAGGTAGTTAATAGAAGGATCTTGTAGCATTAATGAATTCCAAAGTGCTTGGACCCGCATGCGAGATTCCACTAATCTGCCAAAGCTGAGCTCGCAGGACCTCAGAAGACATATTCTGCTTGTGTCAGTGTTCCACACCAATTACAGATTTCAGAAGGGGCATTCGAGCAAAACTCTGCTCCTTAATATGTGAGCCAGCAAAGCTGTAACTAAGATTGCAATTGGACTGGGACAAATCTCTATGATCTTGATATATGAAAATCCAAGTAGATGGTTTCCATAGAAATGAAAAATAAAAACATTTTCAAATTACTTCTCCAGGATTAATCCACAGCAGCCCTGCTCAACAAATGTATTCTATGGTGCTTAATAAAGCAGCCAACAAATAACAAACTAAAACTGTCATGTGAGGTGATTCCCTTAACGAACACTCAGCGACCCATCTCCATGTAAGAGACGAGATCCAATGAGGCATTATTTTAATAGTAAAGAACTTAAGGGGAAACTGGCATCAAAGCATCATAGAATAGCCCAGTACACAGGGTTTTTATCATCCTGCCCCACCTCTTCCTTTACAGATCAGGAAACTGAGGCTCAAAGGAATTTGACAAACGTCATACAGGTAGTCAGACAGCAGGTCAGAGCCCCAAATGCCCACTCCAGCATTCTTTCCACAATATTCAGATAGTTGCTCAGCTACCCCGAGCTCTGTCTCCCCTTAGAAGGTGAAATGGAGAAATGGGATAATTAATTTAATTCTAGTTAATGAACACTTATTAAGCATACACAACACACAAGGCATTGTTTTGGGCTGTAGAGATAAGAAAATGGCATAGTTCTTGTCTATAATCTTGTTTATAATCTAATGGGGTAGAGATCATTGAAATTGTACTCATAATTTCTCTTAAAAGTGTTATTTTGATACCTTATCATGACATGGTGATGACCGATTCCAAAAGACTATGGCACTAGACTATAAGCTCTAGTGGGCTCCAACATGCAGGAATTACTTAAGGACAGTCATATTTTTTGAGGACTCACCTATAGGGAGGCACAAAAATATTCACCACCAATTGGTTGGCTATTTGATAATGAATTCATTGCTCACAATAACCCATGAACCAAAGATAAATACAAAAATGGCTTTTGGTCATTATACAGCCTCCTTCACATTCTGTAATGACGGCTCTAGGAGGGGCTGGAGAGGAAGTAGAAGGTTCACAAAATCACAGTTTTTTAAACTGTCTATAAACATTAACTTCCTTGTCAATACTCTTAACACTTGTCTAATGACCAAGGAGTGCATATCCTACTGGAATAACTGGACCATGTCAATCTTGACATTTACGCTATAAATGAAATCTGAAAACAGAAAGAAATTTCACCTTAGTGGAAGGATGACTTACAGGTTCTCCTTGGAGAGGTAAGTAAAGGAGTTAGCAGAGTTGGTTTGATTGTGAGTCAAACAGCAATAAGAAATATCGTTTTCTAGGCCTTTTGGTTGTAATATACAACCAGGAGGTATAATTGCTAGAGCACTTGCTCTGGAGTCAAGAGAAAAGAAGAACAAGGGGAAAGATATAAACATTTATTAAGTGCCTACTGTGTACCAGATACTATGCTGAGTTCCTTACAAATATTACCTTATTTGTCCCTCAGAAGGATCTGAGTTCAATCCTACATCAGACATTTACTAGCTTTTTTGCCCTGGGCAAATTATTTTACCTCTATCGGTCTCAATTTCCTCATCTAAAAATTAGGGATAATAATATCACCTACTGCCCAAGGATGTCATGAGGATAAAAAGAGATAATATTTACAAAGTGCTTTGCAAACTTTAAAACACTATGTAAGTCCTAGCTATTATTAGCAAAAAGACCACCATGAAAATAATTATAGTTTGTATGCCAATATTTGATGCAGAGGCTAAAAAGGTAGCAAATTCTTCTAACAATTCAATAAGGCCTTCCAAATTAAATCAACATATAATTTGATTAAAATAAGAATAAAAATGAGATGAAAGTCATCATGGAGTAGTGAATAAGGACCAGCTTCGGAGGAATCAGGAGATCTTAGTTCAAGTCCTACCTCCAACACATACAAGCTGTGTGACTGGACAAATCACTCAACCTCTCAGTGTCCCTAGGCAACCAAGACTATAAATTGCAAAACAATTGCCAATTTGCATTGGTATGAAGAATTACTGGAATCTATAAAGCAGTGAAATCACAGATTTGTTATTCACAAAAAAAAACTCACAAAAGAAAATTACAGACATACACACACAAACCCTGAAATTATTGTCCTCATTAATTTTAATGCAATGATGGGAATTACAGAGGATAATGAAAATATACAGGAAAATATAATATAGGAGTAGAACTAAAAGAGTTCCAAGATTCAGTAATGTGGAATTCTCCACTTATACATCATAGAAACTTCCTTTAAGAAAGGGATCAGGGGGGCAGCTGGGTAGCTCAGTGAATTGAGAGCCAGGCCTAGAGACAGGAGGTCCTAGGTTCAAATCTGACCTCAGATATTTCCCAGCTGTGTGATCCTGGGCAAGTCCCTTGACCCCTATTGCCTACCCTTACCACTCTTCTGCCTTGAAGCCAATACACAGTATTGACACCAAGACAGAAGGTTAAGGTTTAAAAAAAGGGGGATCAGAGGATTCTAGAAATGAAAAGCACCAAATAATATTACCAAAAAAATTAAATTGTATTTTAACAGACAGGATATGACTCATTTCAGACATGAGAGATTCCTAAATCCATTTTATATAGTCACACAACCAACTTGTTAGAGCAAAGATCAAATCTAGGACAAAGTAAAAGACAGAATAAAAATGAAAATGGATTTGGCGTGGAATTATAATGACTAAAACGACCTATTTTGGAAAATTCTTAATTAAAAAAAACTGGGAAAAATACATTTTTAGGGAGTTGATATATTGATTCTCAAGGTATGTGAAGGAAGAACCCATTCCAAAGCATAGGGGAAAAAATATTGGACCTGGAGAGGGGCAGCAAAAGAATATCCATATTCATTAACTCTATAACTACTTCCTATATTTATATTTTAAAAATAATCTATGCATGCATTGTCACCTCGGATGGAGGTATTAGAAGGAAAAAAATGCTCTCAGAAATTATATTCCACATTTACTTGTTGTTCAGTCATTTCTGACTCCATGACCTCATGTGGGGTTTTCTTGGCAAAGAAACTGGAGTTGTTTGCCATTTCCTTCTCCAGCTCATTTTATGGATGAAGAAACTGAGGCAAATGGGGCTAAGTGTCTTGCCCAGGGTTACACAGCTAGTAAGTGTCTGAGGCCAGATTTGAACTCTAGAAGATGAGTCTTCCTGACTTCAAACTTGTATTCTATCCACTGAGCAACCTACTGTCCACCATGCACTACAGTTTTATCATAACACTATTGAGTGAGAGATGAAGTGAATATATGATTTCATTATATTGTACTTCATTGACTAGAAAAGAGATTTTTGATTAGGTAGAACAAAATGCTACTGTAAAGGCTCTCCTCCTACAAGATGTCCCTTGAAAGAGATGAAAATTTGAAAGGTATAAGAGAGAAGTATGTTCAACTATCTTCTGATCATTATTATCAATTGAGGCATAAAATAGGGTGACCTACGCTTGCCAAGAGTGTTTGCCTCTGTCATGGAAGAGATTTGGCACAGAGTCCAAATCAAGGATGTGAGGTCCTCCAGATGCTCCTGTTAGCTGATGACATTTTGCCAACTGCATCAAGCATTGGAACATTGCAGAGCCTTCTAAATGAGATCCATAATCACTGAAAAGAATCTGGCTTACCTATCCACAAAGGAAAAATCAGGTGATGAAAATATGTTTGTTATTCACAACAATGAACTACAGTTGGATGCATAATCTATAGAGCTCTTCCAATAGTCTGTGCTTACATGTTTGTACATAACTGTTTTGTAAAATCTTGGACAGATACTATAGATGCATGACTTGAGTCCAAGAGAACGAACCTGATGACCTTTGAGTCAGTTGCAGAATTTTTTTTATCATTTTAAGCTTCTTCCTTTAAAAAAAAAAAGGTTCATATCCCATTTTTTAATACCAACATTCTTCCAGTGATGTTGTGTGATTGAGTCATGGAAGACTGAAGTTAAGAACCACTCAAAGGACAATGGAAAGGCATATGGTGGGTAATGGAAGGCTTCAACACGTTACAAAGAATTATCCAGGAAGAATTATGTAAAGGATGTCTGTGTGGGTATGTGTTCACGTGTGTGTCTGTGTGTCTGTGTGTGTGTGTGTGAGTGTGATCAAGAAAGAAGATGGGCTAGTCAAGAGCAAGGTATAGCCAATCAGCAGCCTGCTTGTCCATAATAAGTCAAAAAATTATTCAAGGAATGCCCTTTGGGTGAACCATTTCTTATAAACTTATGAGAGGACACAGACAAGAATGTCACAGAATGAGAATTCCTGGAAGAGTAACAATTTATATTATTAGAGGCAATACCCATAGTGGATATATCACAGATCTCTTCAAATATTAGTGTACTAAAGAATTTTGAAAATTCAAGTGACAAATATATGCTTACCACAAGTATCTGGAGACCACAGTATAAATATAAATCCATTGTATAAATATGAATCTATTGAATTCATTTCTAAGCAGTTCTCACCTCCCTAAAACTTTACCTCTATAGTATTCTTCAATATAATTGAAGAAGTATTTATTAAATTCTTAGTGTTATGTGCTAGAATCTAGAAGAGATACAAAGGTTTTTTCCCCAAAATGAGAGGGACTTGGAAGCCTTAGTTTTCAATGCCAAAAAAAAAAAAAAGAATTAAGGCTAAAATTCCCTGAGTAATTAATTTCCTGGGGAGATAGATAGTACAGTGGATAGAGTGACAGACGTAGAGTGAAGAAAACCCGAGTTCTGGACCATTAGGTGGTTCAGTGGATAAAGAGCCAGGTCTGGAGATGGGAAATCCAGGATTCAAATCTAGCCTCGGATACTCACTACCTGTGTGACCCTGGACAAGTCACTTAACCCCAAGTGCCTAGGTCTTATTTCTCTTCTTCCTTGGAACTAATACCTAGTATCTATTCTAAGACAGAAAGTGAGTATCAAAAACAGAAAACCTGAGTCCAAATCTCATCTCCGACCATTTCTAGCTGAGTGACCCTGAGCAAAATACTTAACTATTTCTGCCTCAGTTTCTTCATCTGTAAAATAAGAAAATAGCACTTGCCTCACAGGGTTGTCATGAGGAATAAATGAGACATTTTCCAAGTGCTTTACAAATCTTAAAGTGCTATATAAATGCTAGCCTACATTATCATTGCTGTTTGAAGTATTTCTCTAGGGAGACACATCCTGAGAATTTTCTTCTTTCCATAATCCTCATCCATTTGTTCCCTTGTTTTTTTTTCCAGGAATAGGAAGAAGCAATCACTATGCATAGCCTTGTCATTTGTGAAAAGATGACAAAAAATATCTAAGTACCTTTTTGCATGGAATGCTATGTTGGGTTCTGTACTTTAGCTAACATATGAAGTTTCAGATGGGTAGAGTCCTTGGCAACTTTGCAGCTATGCTCTGAAGCTCTTTTATCACTTGGCAGCCTGCCCAGTGCAAGAACGAAGCATCCCGACCTAAGAGTCGTCCAAGAATGAGAACATCCTTCATGCCTCTTTCTGGATGAAAATTCTTGTTGGAAGATCTGCTGTCAGATAAGGTTCTTGGTTGTCCAAGTGCAAGAGGAAGGTGAGAGATCAAGTCCTACCAGTAACAGCTTTCTCCATGCCACTACTGCTCACCATGGACACATGCCAACCTGTCCTTTATAGTTCAGCTCATGTGCTCCTTTTTTTTTAATCCAGATTCCTTACTACCTTATTGGACTTTCTGCTTAGCCTTCAAGTCCTCTAGCTTCAGGAATGTAATAGATCTGGGATGAGGGTCAGAGATTTGAAACATATAACAAACACATATGTTTCCTATGTTCTTTCTCCCACATGATGCCCCCAAATACTATTCCATTTTCAAGGTTCTTTGTGGGTTGATATCCACCCAAAAGCTTTGTTTCTGAGTCCCCACTATATACTTTTTTTCCCCTTAGATAGCCACAGAGGATACATTATTAATCAAACAGCAGAACAAATAAATTTAAAAAAAGAAAAAACCAGGTTTCTTCTGTGCACATAAGGAATATATTCTCCCACAGGTCGGTACATCACCAGTGAGGAAAGGCACAAATGCAGAGAATGCCTCTGAGCTAGAGAACATATATAAGGGACTTATATTTGGGGAAAATCTATGTCCAGGGAACAGATATGAGAGAGAACATGCCAATAATCCAGGAGGCCAGGACACATTCATGGAGGATATACAAACATAAGAGTCTCAGAGCCAAGTCATATACATGACCAGAGATGTCATACCTATGCCATTTTAGGGTTGTTAATTTACTCTGGTGAGGTCATCACATGTATCTCTGCCACTCTATGATGGATATATTGTCTCTGTGAGGGGCATCCCATCTCTACTGTGTATTGCATTATCTCTGTGGCCATGTCTATGGGTTTCATGGTCATTGAGCTACTCTCTGCTACTATAATTGGGTTTTAACTCTTCGGAGCCATCTATTGGCTCTCCATTTTCATATTAAGTTACAATGAATAGAAAGTCTCTCCCTAAACAGGACAAGCTGAACTCTTTTAGTCCATACCTGAAGCTAGAAACCACCATGCCTTAGAAATGGACAACCAAATTAAAGCAATCTAATTGGCTAAGATTAAGTCTGTTCCTTTGACCTCTTATATTTAGCACTGATTCGATGTGCTACTTTCTCACTTTGGATTATTAAAGACCATATTGCTCCTATTTAACTTTAACCTCCCCTCTACACTGATTTTGGGAAATCTATTTTTAAAAAAATAACACAAAAGCTATGTTGAATTTATGACTACTGAACTCAGCTCTTTCCCAAAATTATCCCCAGATTGTCATACAGATGGATTTGAGTCACCTTCCTAATCCATATTCCTGCCTTTATTGTTTTTATTTTTCAACAGATTAAGGAGGAAAAAAATTTTTTTACCCTAGTTGACTCCCAGTCAGCACAAAAGTGATTCTGTAAATATATGACCACTACCCTGTCCCTCCACCCCACCCGCAACACAGGCATTCACACAACTAAATTTGTTTAGTTGATTGAAGTTCAGATGTGCCAAAACTTTTAAAGAGCAAAAGCTCAAAATATAAGGGCAAGGACTATTGACACAAATTGTGATGCAGTGCTTTAATTTTAAGATGTCCTGAAATAGTCCATAGAATTTTGTAAAGTCCTTCGGTCTCATAAACTAGATGCATGTCCAATTGGCCTATCAGTTCCTATTACAATGTTTTCATTAAACTTCAAAAGTCAAGTGAATTTGCTCCATTAAAAATAGCACTTTAACTTGATGACTCTGTCCCCTTATCTCTCTCTCTCTCTGTTTCTGTCTCTCTCTTTTTCCTTTATGAATATGGGTTTGTCTCCTTGTTTTTGTTTAGGAAATGACATAAATATAATTAACTCTCCCTGGGGCCAGTATGGAAATGTCTTTAGCATCCAGTCACTTTTTCCTCTTACAAAATCAACTTGATCACACCAAGTAATCATCAGATCTAATCTGTTCCTAAATCTCTTATAGACCTCAAAGGTTCTGTTTTACAGCCTAGTTCTTTTGTATACTTCTTAACTGCTTTGTGGGCTCTGTGAAGATAGAATATTATCATGAAGGCCACGTGTCATAGAGAAGGAAGTCTTGGATTTATTTAATGTTCAAATCCTGACTGAGACATTACTAGATTCATGATGCCTAAAGTTCAGTTTTGTTATTGTTCAGGCATTTTCCAGTCTTACTTGACTCTGCAATCCCATTTGGAGTTTTCTTGATGATACAGGAGTAATTTGGTATTTCCATCTTTAGATTATTTTTACAGTTGAGGAAACTGAGGCAAATAGGTTTAACTCATTTGCCTAGGGTCACATAGCTAGTAAGTGTCTGAGGCCACATTTAAACAAGGGAAGACAAGCCTTACTGACTTTAGACTTCCTGTTCTATCCATTGTACCATCTAGCTGTCCTAGAATATGTCTCCTCACCTATAAAATGGGCATAATATACCTGAATTATAGGGTTATGATGAGGCTCAGTGAGATTGTGTATAAAAAGTACCTTACAACCCTTCAACAGGTATAGACTGTGAATTACTTATTATTCATCATTTTCCCCCTCAGCACTTCATACCTGTTAGGCAACATATAAATGTTGGATTGGGGCTGATAGTAGAGTAGATAGAGTGTTGGGTCTCAAGTCAGGAAGTCTCATCTTCTTGTTTTTTAATTTGATCTTTTCCAATTGCATTTAAAAACAATGTTTAGCATTTAACATTCATTCTTTTAAACTTCAAGTCCCAAATTCCCTCCTTCCCTTTCACTTTTCTTACCTACTTGAGAAGGCAAGCAATATGACATAGAGCAGTGATTCCCAAAGTGGGTACTACCACCCCCTGGTGGGTGCTACAGCAATCCAGGAAGGCGGTGATGTCCAAGGTGCATTTAGCTTTCCTTTAATTGCTATTAAAGTTTTTAAAAAATTAATTTTCAGGGGGCTAAGTAATATTTTTTCTGGAAAGGGGCCAGTAGGCCAAAAAAGTTTGGGAACCACTGATATAGAGCATTTGTGTGCATTCATGCAAAACATATTTTCTTGTTAGCTATGTTATGAAAAAAAGACATAAGAAAAAAACAAGAAAAATAAAGCAAAAAAGTGTGCTTCAGTCTTCATCTTCTTGAACTCAAATCTAGCCTCAAACACTTATCAGCAATGTGACCCTGAACAAATCACTTAACTCTGTTTGCCTCAGTTTCCTCATCTGGAAAGTGAGCTGGAAAAGGAAATGGCAAACCACTCCAATATCTTTGCCAAGAAAACCCCAAATGTGGTGTAAGAGAAGCCTTGCACAGACTAGCAAACTAATAACACCTTTGGGGTTCTCCCTCCATCCTTTTAACAAGGGTCACAAAGATTTAGATGCCACTGAAACAACTAAACAACACAATGTTGGGTTGGGTTGAATTATAGCAGAAGCCAATACCTGAAAATGCACAGATCACTTTGAAGAAGAAAGGGCATTCTCCTATCCTGAGAAAACCAGTGCATGTTAAGGTATAGTAACTGGCTGAGGCTAGGCTGCAAGGTAGCTCTTAGGAGGGGTGGGGACTGTGATAGGATGTTTTAGCTGAGTCTTCGCTGCTCCCCTGCTCATGCAAAGGCTGCTGACTTGTATTGAGTGTACACAAGTGGGTCATTTTGCTGTGCATGGAAATGGGACCCCCTGGGTCCCAGAGACCAGTTATTGGTGAAGCTCCCATTAAAGCAGCACCTGCTGAGGTAGTACAGGCTTCAAGCACCCTTGCAGAGAGCTTCCCTTGGCTTCCCATAACTAGTAGGGCCCTAGGTTACTGTTTGTGTCCTAAGAGAGTCTTCAGCTGTCTGGTCTTTCCCATATCACACTCTACACTCTGGCAATTTTATTAAAGTACCAAAGGTTCCACCCATTCTTGATTGGGATGTCACACCTATTGACCCTTAGTTTTCACTAAGCCCCACTTGTATAGTTCACGAAGTAATGAATGGTGGACAGTTGCAAAGGTGAAGCCACCTACCTAAATGGGGGTCTTGGGAGGAATTTAGAATACTAAAAGCTGAACTTAAGTCACAACTCCATCACTTACTACCTTTATGACCTTGGGCAAGTACCTTATCCTCTCTAGCTTTTCAGTTCTAGTCAGGAAAATGCAGATGGTGAGGTGACACAGTGGATAGAGTGCTGGACCTCAAGTCAGGAAGACTCACCTTCCTGAGTTCAATTCTGGTTTCAAATACTTAGTAGCTGTACAATCCTGGGCAAGTCACTTAACCTCATTTGCCTCAGTTTCCTCATCTGTAAAATGAACTGGAGAAGGAAAAGGAAAACAACTCCAGTATCTCTGCCAAGAAAACCTCAAATGGGGTCATGAAGTCAGACACAAAACAAAATGAGTTAGAGAAGGAAATGGAAAACCATTCCAGGATCTTTGTCAAGAAAACTCCAAATGGAGTCATGAATTAAGACACAACTAAACAATAACAATGCGCTGGAGAATTAAATGGCAAACCACACCAGTATCTCTGTCAAGAAAACCCCAAGATGTAGACACTAAACAATAACTCTAGTCCAACTATCAATAATATGGAATTAGGTCTTGATCAATGATACATGTAAAACCTAGTGGAATTGTGCATTGGCAATGGGGGTTGGGGGGGTGGGGTTGGAGGAGAGGGAAAGAACATGAAACATGTAACTATGGGAAAATACTCAAAAGAAAAAGAAAAGAAAACCCCAAGTGCAATCATAAAGAGGCAGATCCAACTGAAACAAATGAATAACATCCACAAAAGGGAGATGAACTAGCTGATCTTTAAGATTGCCTTCACCTCTGAATCTTTGGTGTGTCACTGGAGAAGTGATTCAGTTTATTTTATTCCCTGATAGATAAGGGGAGAGCTACCCTTACGTGCCACCCCAATCTCAGCCCATAAATTTATGTTCCATGTCTCTTACTAATTGGAATCACTTGGGTTAAAGAGCTCCTTTTTCTACAGGCATCTGCTTCTAGGAGGAACAAGGTGCCTTGACACATTGTTTTCATCAACTGATACAGGATAATGGAAATATCACTGGAGAGACAAAGACACAGAAAGATAGACAGAGATAAACAGTCAGAGACAGAAAAAGAAAGAAAGAGTGGTGCTTTGGGGGTGGGAGAAGCAGTTAGATAGCACAGTGGATAGAAAATGAGGCTGCAAATTGTCAGATCCTGGGTTCAAATTTAGCCTCAGATACTTCCTAGCTGTATGATCTTAGGCAAGGCATTTAATCTCCATCGCCTAGCCCTTACTGCTCTTCCTTGGAATCAATAATCAGCCTCTATTTTAAGGCAGAAGGTACAGGTTTTTATAATTTTTTTAAAGAGTGGTGCAATAGAAAAAGCACTGGCCTTGGAACAAGAGAAAGCTGGTTTCCAAAATCTTCCCTCTGCTACTTAGTCATGGGACAACTATCAAATCAGTTAAGCTCTCTAAACAGGAGTTTCTATATCTTTAAAATTGGATTAATAATATGATGATATGTTTCTGATGATGTCCCTTATACAACTTCTCCTACATCAACCTTCATTGGCAATGTGCTACATTCTGCTCATGCCTGACACATACTTATCCCTTACCCTTTGAGTGATGCATACATTTAATTCTTCAGATACTCAGATATTCCATAATTCTATGTTCTATAATTTATTCCATAATCAGATAGTAAGGTATTCCATAATCCAGAGTCATGTAGTATGGCCAGAAGGACATGGATACTAAAAGATAGGCTTTTGTTTCACAGAGAAAGCATTCCCAAAGCCAATCCAACCCATTTCTTACTATTCAATTCTAAATACCATTCAGTGGTTATTTGGAAATGTTGAACATAGCAAACGTTTTCAACTTAAAGACAAAATTAATCCCCTTAAAATCAACAGGAAACAGACAGTTACCAACATGACAATCATTTCTGCATCATCTATTTGTGAACAGAATGATCATCAAATGGTTGGAGCAAAGATTGAAATTAATAGTAGATTAGTAGAAAAAAATAAAAATAAGAAGGTATTATGTATGATTGGGACAACTCCAAGCTGACCTATTTAAATAACCTGTGATTAGAAATGGATAAAAGAACAGATATTTGTATATATGCCCTATATATGTAGATATGCATACATATGTATTGTTACCATTTTTGAGAAGTTTAACTTATGTAGCCATGAGAATAAAAGAAGCCAGAAATTCTTTAACCAGAAAAACACTTGATTTCCTTGTCAAGAAAAAAAGCATTACAACCAAAAACATTGTTTTAACATATTAAAGTTATCTGTAAATTTTACAAAAGAGTATAGAGGAAGATTATGAGCAATGTGACATCATAAAACAGTGAGAAGCAATGAAATGGAAAACAAGGCCAGAGAAGTTTTATGAAAGACATAGTTAATCTTATATTATCATGATATTATTGAAGGATGAAATGGAATGAGGATAACCAAAAAAGGAAAAATAGAAAAAAAGTCAAGAATTTTACATTACTTTTGTCCATCAATGATGATAGAGCCGTCAGTTTAATATATGTTCACTGCGTGATGTATGGAAAAGTAGAAATTGCATTAAGGAAAACACACTGGGAAGAACAGCTAGAATATTCCAAATATTGGAAGATATCCATCTTATAAACACAAGTTTGAGTGAATTGAGAAGTTAGCTCCTAAGATATAGGAAAGAGGGAAGGATATTTAATGCTTAGAATAAACCATGAACTTCATTATTATGAAAATAAGTAGTCTAAGAAATAGTAAAATTGTCTCTACAAAATATTTATGAGAATAATATATATACACATATGTGTGTGTATATATAGAGAGAGAGAGGGAGAAAAAGAAAGGGGGGGGGCATATTGATGAAGTGTGTAGGCAGATTTTCACAAACTATTATGTGCAACAGACTACAACTTTATAATCACATACCTGATTAAAAGGTTCAGAGAATATAAGATCTCACTACTTTAATCTGTTGACGATTTTAAAAAAACTTTTCATTTCACAAAGTTAAAATTTCTTCTTAAAGGTTCTTCTCCAGTAAGGTATTACTTATGTACACATTAAAACTCACTAGATTCCTCGAAGTATGCAACAAGAGAAAGAACTTTGACCATACTCTTGGTTATAAATATTACACAGGGAATAAAATAGGAGACATATGTTTGCCAGATGTGTTGTAAGATGCCTAGCCTAGAGTACAAATAAAAGAGGATTTAAATATTGATAGTTAAGTCTGTAAAGACTTCATTCCATAGAATGGGCAGATAAAAACAAATTGGCCCAACAGTCACAAGGGGTGGAATACAACTGAAACAATTCAACAACAGCAAGAAGCCAGAATGTAAAGGGATAAGAAATGAGTAGATGATAAGAAATCAGAGACTTCAAATGTAGATAGCTATTTCTGGGAATTTAACTGCAAAAAGGACAGAAGAGATAGGACAACAGCTTGAGGATAAAGCAAGATTGAGCTGAGAATTTTATTTTAGTTGATGAAGAAGAACTGGGTATGTCCATAAGTAAGGAACCCTTAGATAGGGTGAAATTAAAGTTAAGATAATGGGACTGTTCAAAGTAGCACACTCCCATATGAAATAGGAAGGGATTTAGCACAAATTGAAGAGTTTGCCTGGCCAAAGAAAAGGGCTGCCTCTTCTTCAGAGCCTGGAACAAAGGAGGAAAGATTTTTTTGAGGGCAAGGGAAAGGGAAATGAGCAGAGTTTTTAAAGAAGAGGATAAGAAGATAAAAACGGATTTTTCTCAATAAAGTAAAGTTCTCTGCTAAAAGAGAAGGGAGAGAATATTGTATAAAGAACTTGAGGAGAGAAGGTTTGGAATAGCCACTATGTGGTGTGAGATCAAAGTTGTGCTAAGTGTTTATCCACTACTTCTCTGGGGGAAAGAAATATGAATTCATGACTTTTTAAAAAAAAATTGGTTTTAATCTGCATGTGCATTTTCTCCATCACTTTCTTCAGTTTCTAGAATCCACAAAACAATCAGTGAAGCCCTGATTTATACTATTTGATGATTTTCAAAAAGCGTAAATGTTTACACTAAAAATTCACAATTGGCTACTTTCAGCAGTGCAATGATCTAAGACAGTCCTGAAAGACTTATGATGGAGAATGCTCTCCATCTCCAGAGAAAAAAACTGTTGGAGTCAGATGGATGCAGATCAAAGCATGTTATCTTTCACATCAATGTATTTTTGGTTTTATTTCAGGGTTTTGGTTATATATGTATCTTACAAGAATGATCAATGTGGAAATGTATTTTGCATTATAATAAAAAGAAAATTTAAAAAAAAGAAAATTCACAATTGGCTCCCTTGACCTTGTTTGAGCTGGAATTAATTGGGGAACAACGAGAAAGGCAATATGATTTAGTAGGTAGAATGCTGGAAGACCTAGATTTGAATCATGTCTCAAACAATTACTAGACAGCTGACTATGGAGAAGTCACTTAACCTCTGTGAGCCTAAATTTCTTCATCTGTAAAATGAAGATGTTAGACTCAAAAACTCCTTCCACATCTAATTCAATTATTCTATGATTCTATGAAAGGATTGTCATATAGCAACAAGAACCAGATTGAACTTAGATCAATAACTGAATAGGAATGGAGAAGAGATATAGTGGTGATTACTCAGGGTTGGGAACTGACAAGACATGAGAATAAGAGAAGGGAATCAGGAATTCAAGGGAAGAAGACACTGTACAAGTTACAGTGGTCAATATAGGGACTAGGAACTGAGAGAAGTTGTTAGTGCCAGAATGAAAAACTAGAAGAACTGAGGTTGGAAGATCTAGAAACCATTACAAAGTAATGAAGGGATAGCTAGGCAGCACAGTGGATAGAGTACATGACCTGGAGTCAGAAAGATTCGTTTTCCTGAGTTCAAATCCAGTCTCTGACACTTACTAGTTGTGTGGCCCTAGGGAAGTTACTTAACTTGGTTTGCCTCAATTTCCTTATCTATAAAATGAGCTGGAGAAAGAAATGCCAAACCACTCAAGTATCTTTGCCAAGAGAACCCCAAATGGGATCGCAAAGAGTTGAACACAACTAGAAAATGATTGCATAACAACAAAATGAAGTCATGGAAACGGTGCCAGTTTGGAGTTAGGAATGATCTGCCTTCAAATCTTGCTTCTGACTCTTTTAATCTCTGGAGTAATCATTGATGTAGAGGTAGCATATATCAAAGAAGCTGTAGTTTATGCAAAAGCAGCCACACACCAGTAAAACTATCTCTGCACATGGGGTAAACCATGTTGAGGGTAACCAACAGACCTCAAACCTAGCAGTGATTTAGGATGATGTCTACATCTACCCCAAGCATGGGAAGGCTTCCCCCAGTGGAAATAATGGAGGAGAACAATTTGTTCCAAGAGCCATGAAGATGGCAGAAACAAAAAATGTAGAGAACTTAGAACTTGATCAGACATGAAGGACACCAAGGTCATCCACTGGATCCCAGGTCATTGCCAGTTGTCTTGCCACTGGACTTGGATGACTCTTGAAGAGAGAATGTGATGATTTTGTGTAACTCTGCCTCTCTTGAATCCAACTCACACACATTAAGACATCACCAGTGGTGTCATGGGTCCTCTCCAAAACAAAAAACAACAGTCTTCAGGGCAGTATTCACTTAACCCATCTGAGTATCAATTTTTTCATCTGTAAAAGCAGGGATAAGAATTGAGTGCAAGATTTCACTGGTACAAATTGTACCTTGATATGGAAACTTCTTTGTCCAAAATAGATTAGCATTTTCTCTGCAATTTATATCTTAAAGAGTTGCCTAAAACACTGAGACATCAAATGACTTGCCTAGCCAGAGCCACATAACCAATATGTGTGAGATTTGGGACTTGAACAGAGATCTTCCTTCCTTCCCTGTCAGCTCTCTCTCTGCTATGCTATTTTGCCTCTCTTTGAGCTATAAAACAAAAACCATGATACCTAGAATAGTTGTCCATTAGGTATTTCAGATAAAATCATGTATGAAGTTATGATGAATGAAAGGACCAGAACCAAGAGAACATTATATATAGAAACAGAAATATTGTTTGAAAAGTGATTTATAGGACAGTCAGATAGCACAGTGAATAGACTGTCAGGCCTAGAGTTGGGAGGACCTGGGTTCAAATATGGCCTCAGATGCTTTCTAGCTATATGACCCTGGGCAAGTCACTTAAGCCCAACTGCCTAGCCCTTATCACTCTTTTGACTCGTAATCAACACAGTATTGAGACAGAAGTTAACAATTTTTCATTTAAAAAAATAACTTGTGTATGTTCACTTCCAGAGAAAGAACTGAAAAAAGAAACAAGTAAGACATAGTTTTATACATACATATATCTTTTTGCCAAACAATGCCTTCTTTAGTGCAAGGAGGGGTTGGGAATGAAGATACTTGGGAAATGTAAGGCAAGAAACAAATTCATTAATTAATTTGAAAATTTTTAAGATCATACATGCTAAACACTTTCCATTCACTTTTTTCCAACAATAGTGTTAGGACTGCTTTTTCGAGATACAGATAAATACGTTGTTTCAATTAAATGCACATTTGGTTTAGCAACTGACATTTATTTATTTAAAGTAGAGATTATATTTCTAAAACATTATAAGCTGCCACTTAAAGAAGCAAGTATTAAATATGCTAACTATTACTCATGAGCCTTATTTCTATATTTCCTCGATTCTGTTTTGTGATATTGTAGCCTCCTCACTAGATTCAGTGTCAAGAAAATTTGAGTTTAAAACCTGCTGCTGACAAAGTGTGGTCCTGGACTGATTATTTAACTAATCTGAACTTCAGTTTTGTCATCTATGAAAGGAGGTTAACTAATCCAAACTAACCAACATTTGTTAAGCACCTGCTATGTACCCTGTGTTAGGTTGAGTGCTAGGCAGGGATACAAAGACCAAAGTGAAAAAGCCCCTTCCCTGAAGGAAATTACTTTCTACATTGAGAGATAAAATGTGCAGCTAGGTGGTGCAGTAAATAAAGTGCTGGACCTAGAATCAGGAAGACCAATGTTCAAATCCAGTCTCAGACATTTCCTACCCAGGGCAAGTCACTTAACATTTCTTACCTCAGTTTTCTCATCTGTAAAATGAGTTAGAGAAGGAAATGACAAACCATTCTAGTATATTTGCCAAGAAAAAGCCAAAAGGGGATCACTAAGAGGCAGGTACAATTGAAAACAACTCAGTAACAACAGGCACTGGCAGCTGGAGAGAAAAAAGAATCTATGTGTAGAAGGTGATGCTTGATTTGAAGTTGAAGGAAACAGAAGAGTCCAAGAGGGGAAGATAAGGAGAGAGTACTTTGGGAGAATAAGGAGCAGCGGTCTCATAGGTTTATTGGGAAGATCAAATAAGCACTTTGCAAATTGTAACATCCCGTATAAATGGGCATTATTGTTATTATTATTATTAGTGAATTTCTGCCTCAAACATATCTTGCAGCCTTAACATGATTATCTTATTCATGTTGCTAAAATCTTTATGCCTCAGTTTCCCCCCAAAACATAATGATCTACATATACATCAGACAGGATTGTGCCATTTCAAATTGCTAGAACCTCCCTTTCCTGTATTTCAATTACTGTAATTATAAGTCACATCACTAACACCAAGTGGAGTTCTTACCACACAAAGGTTTAAATGGGCACATTTCTACTTAATGTCTCATCCACAATTAAACTACATATACACACACTTTATCATAATATACTCCACCTCCGATTTTCTCAAGAAATTACTCCAGGCTTCTCTGAGCATCACAATATCTCTTCCCTGTAGGGTAAGAATTCCCTGATGCTCTCATTGGTGTCAGCCATGAATAGTTTTACAGCCTCTCCAGTGGGCTCCATGCTCTGGCATTTTTCATTGTCCTGGGAAACATTTATTAGATTCAGGGAGCTTATTAAGTATGGTATAAAGCATGGAAAAGATTTAGTCTCTTCGCAGTGCCCTCTCAATCTAAATAGCACCAGAGACCAAATAAAAATAGTAAGTAGCTAAAATTGGTTTCAATTTTCTTCATTTCTTTTTAAGATTATGATGTCATTTTTCAAAGAGCATGTCCAGCTGCTTCATTCTAAGGAGAGCCTGTGGTCATATAAGATTAGAGAATGTTTCGCCAAAGAAATGAGTTTTGAGCAAGACCCAGTGAAGCAAGATTTGGGCCATACATCAGGAGCAATGCTGAAATAGTGCCCCGAATAAAAGAGCTGAACTGCCAGGTCTTTAGGCAGCAGGGCCTAGCAGATAAAACTTGGAACTGGGAGCCGAGAAATGTTAAGCCCTAGTCCTTGCTCTCCCCATTGACTCTGTCTATGACCTTAGGCAAATCATTTCACTTCTGTGCTTTGGTTTTCTCCAATATGAAAGGGGATATATTTGCCTAACCTCCCCCCTCCCCTGAGAGATGAGAATGTGCAGAATAGGACATAGGAGAAGGACTTTGAGATTCTTGGAGAGGAAAAGGATTGTGTCCTTTGGAGACTGGGTTCATAGCATGAGAACCAAAGAGACCTCAGGAGCCATCAGTCCAATCCTCTCGCTTGATGGATGAGAAATTTGAGGCCCAGTTAAGTTATATCATTTAGTCAAGGATATGGAAATACTTAAAGATTGTCGGGACTGATTTTTCTTCCCCATCCACCCCCTTTGGTTTAGGTTAGGGATTCTAAACTGGGAGAGATTTTAGGGCATCAGTGAACTTGGATTAGAAAAAAAAAGTACATCTTTATTTCAATCCAATTGATTTCTTTGGTCAGACAATGTCTTTTATTTTCTGCATTTTAAAAAATTCTAAGAAGGGGTCCCATAGGTCTCTGCAGACTGCCAAAAAAGCCCATGACCCACACAAAAGAAGGTGAAGAGCCCTTGGTGAGAGGTGATGTCAGCCTTCAAGTTTGATTCTTCCCTTTGTGGCCAGGGCTCAGAAAGCCATAAAAAGGGGACAAGATTCGTTTTGTTCCTGACCTGGATTCGCTCCTCACTCTGGGGAAAAACAGCTGCATAAGCTATCGATTCAATTCACCAATGTTTATGGAACATGCTAGACACAGCGTACAACACTAGCAATACAAAGAGACACAACACAAAGTCTGCTTCCAAAAAGCTCATGCTCTAATGAGAGAGATTTACAAGTGTACCAATACTTATGCTCCAAGAGAAAGGGACATGAATTCAAATGAGAAGTCTAGGCACTATGCAGGGAGAAATTCATGAAAGAGAGTCCTTCAGCATGACGTGTGCTGTGAGTGTCAGTGAAGGCTTTCTGGAAGAGGCAATCGATCTGAGGTGGCCCCTGAGTAAGGACCAGGCGGAATGAATGTGGGATGCCTAGAGTAATACAGTTTAAACTGAATATCAATTATGAGAAAGGGAATAATAAGAAATCTATGGATCAACAAGCATTCACAAAGCTTAAAGCATGTATCAGGCATTCTGCTAGGCACCGGAGATAACAAGACAAAAGTATAACAGTCCTTATCCTCAAGGGTAGCTTTATAACAGGGGAGTGAACATATGTCTATTCGATTTGTTGTTCAATCATTTTTCAGTTGTGTCTGACTATGACCCCATTTGCAGTTTTCTAGGCAAAGAAACTGGAGTGGCTTGTCATTTCCTTCTCCTTTTATTTTATTTTTTATTATTTCCCTCTCTTATTTTATAGATGAGGAAACCAGGTAAACAGAATTAAGCACCTTACCCAGCATCACACAACTAGTAAGTGTCTGAAGCCAGATCTGAACTCAAGAAAACGAGTCTTCCTAACTCCAGACCTGGCACCTCGATGCCTTGGCCACCTAGCTGCCCACATATGTATGAAGATGATGAATGAATACAATTTGGAAAGAGAAAGGCGTGGGGGAATTCAGGAGTGAAGAGAGATGAAAGAACTCTTGCAGAAGATGGAGCTTGAACTGAATCAAGCCAGGTAGCCTAAGAGGTAGAAATGAGGAAAGAGCATTATGGGAAATGGATCAGGCAGGACAAAGGTACAGAGAAAGGAAATGGAAGCATATTAAGTACCCCTCAGCTGTAGAATGTTGGGAGTAATATGAAGGAAGACTGGAACTGTAGGAATCAGGACAGGATAGGAAGAACCTTAATTGCCAGAGGAGTTTCTATTTGCCCCTGGGGGCAATAGGACCAAGTTAGGAAATGAAGTTCAACAGGGAAGGGAACTGCCATTTATGAAGACCTTGTTTTGTAATAGACACTGGTCTAAGTGCTTTATAAATATTATCTCATTTGACCCATAGGAGCCTGGGAAATAGATACTATTATTATCCTCATTATACAGAGTTAAGTAACTTATCCAGGGTCAGATTTCTAGTCAGTGGCTGAGGCTGAATTTGATCTCAGGTCTTCCTGACACCAGACCCAGTGCTCTATCTACTGAGCAATTTAGCTGCCTACCTGCTGACCAGAGGATGAAGAGCTAAAAGACATCAGTATAATAAAATCTCATCAATGACCTTGGAGAGAATTGCTTCTGTAAAATAGGAGGAGGCTGAAGCTGCCTGCATTTTGCAAAGGGTGGATGATGTGGAAGTTAAGATGGAGTAAAGGGACTTATGGAGAGGGAAGAGAGATCTATGGCAAAAAATCAAGATACAAGAGAAGGGGTGGGTTTTGTTTTCCATTTTAGGTTGTAAGTCTTGAGCATCTGTGTAGGCTAAGACAGATTCGGTAGAAGAACTATAAGATTTAGGACCTCAAAAATCATGGGATTGAACCTACTCATTTAAAAAAAAATAAGGAAATGTGGGGGCAGCTGGTGGCTCATTCAAGTATGGCCTCAGATACTTCTTAGCTGTATGACCCTGGGAAAGTCACTTAACTCCCATTGCCTCTACCTTACTACTCTTCTGCCTTGGAACCAATATTTAATATCAATTCTAAGGCAGAAGGTAAGGTTTTTGTTTTTTTTTTTTTTAAGGAGGAAACTTAAGCCCCAGATTGCAGAACTGACTTGCCCAAAGTCACATATTTAATGAATAATAAAGCTGAGATTCAAACCCAGATGACCTAACACCAAATAAATATAGTATAACGTAGAATCATAACAACACGAACAAAAAACTATAAGAGCTTTTATTTTAAGTAGGGTCGTGGGGGCGGGAGAGTGGAGTTCAGTGACTTCGGCTCATTTTATGTAATATTGTAAGTTTATCTAGGTGGGAGAATGGAGAATGGGGAGATAGAAAAGGGCCAAGACAATGAACTCTTCATGCAATGGAGACAGATTCTTCTGGGACATCCCTGCCGCACCAGGACTCCTCCGCTAGCTGAATGAAGTTCCAGAATGACTGTACCAGAACCTCTCAACTACTTCAGGGAGGCAGACAATGGAAATGCTGGAGGTGGTGTATCATTGATCAGACCAGTCTTGGCATGGTAGGGAGCCGTGTAGGGGAGGATAAGTGATGAGGGTGAAAGGAAAGCGCTGGTGCCAGGATCCCTGGACCTGGGGCTTTCTCCCCCTGTGTCTTCATTGAAACGAATGAAGTGGCGGATCTGTTGATGGGGGCCCACGTTAGTCCAGGACTTATGACTTGTTCTGCTCCAGAGCCCACGCCGCATTTGTCAGAAATAGTAGAGTACGGGAGAATGAGACAGTGCGTCAGATCCAGCCTCGTGCTGTCCATCGGGACAGTACTGACTGAAAAAAATCCCATCATCCTTCCCCCAGAAGGAGGGTCCTAGCGCAGAACCCCCACAAGAAGAAAGCATTCCGTTTACAGAATGATTCCACGGACATCGGCTCAGTTACTTCTCACGGTGATAAGGACAGCTGAGTATTTTGTCCATTTCACAAACAAGGAATCGGAAGCTTAGAGAGAAGAGACTTGTCCAAGGTCACCCAGCTGGCAAGCAGCAAAAAAGCCAAGTTTCCTTAGCCCCGAGTCCAACCAACGTTCATTACGCTGATCCTCTTATGCTTTCTGAATCCACAGATTACTGGGGATACAACACAAATTCGATATTCGTTCGCTTAAAGTTCTTTTCCTATTTTAGTTCCGGACTGTAAGCGGCTCCTCCTGGAGGGGTGGGTGTCACTACGGCATGGGGCTTACATTAATGCCATTCATGGTGTGTATCATCCCTTCCCTCGGCAGGGAGTAGTTGCACCATATGGCACTCACGTTTGTGTGGTGCCCAGATACACTCCACATCTCCACTCGAAAGAAAAAAGCCTCCAACGTGCCATGTAAACAAAGCACTGGGCACGAAAATTCATTCATCTTTGAAAAGGCCATTTTCAGGGGAAGTGGAAAAAAGCTGGGGCTGTAAACTCAGATTTCTAGGTTCAACTCCATTATCTCCCTGCTGCAAAGCCTTATGGGTTGTGATGGGGGAGCGTTTGATGGTTGCAGAACAAAGCCCACATTCTGAAAGGGGGCTTTAGAAGGAGGAAAGAGCCTCAGTGGCTTGGAGAAGAAGAGGGAGGATCCATTGCAAAAAGGGAAAATTTCCTCTGCACCTTCCTGACTGCGAGGACATTGTGTGCATCTCAGGGGTGTACTAAGTGGTGCAGTAAAGCAGCAAATTAGAAGAATGTAAATTCTTTAGTAGGAATTGCACGCAGGGGAAAAATGTTTCCTAATGCTGATATTTGTTTTCATGTAAATAATGTACACTCTCCCTAAAATCAGACGGGTACAAGGCTGAGTAAGATATCAGGCCCCACAGGAGATAATACACTGGACTCCAGAAAGGGAGGAATTAGGCTATCTTTTTTTTTTCCTTGTGTGCAATTCTTCTGGTCTAATTAAAGAGATTTCTCTGAATGCCTAAGTTTAGCCGTACATCTCCTCTTCCCCACCCCCAATTCCCTTCTTCCAGAGTAGGTTCTCTCTCTCTCTCTCTCTCTCTCTCTCTCTCTCTCTCTCTCTTTCTCTCTCTCTCTCTCTCTCTGTGTGTGTGTGTGTGTGTGTGTGTGTGTGTGTGTGTTTCTCTCTGTCTGTCTCTCTGTCTCTGTTTCTGTCTCTTTCCTCTCTCTTTTTTCTCTCTCTCGGTCTCTCTCCCATCATTTCATCATTTATTTCTTGTTTGTACACTAATGGGTTGAGTGATCCCAAATGAGATTATTTTTATTTTAATTGGAATAGCTGCCAATGTTATTCCTCCTGCTCATCTTTGCCTCTGGCCTTGCACATATATTTGAATGCCCAGAGCTCCCATTTAAGACAACTGAAGCCTGTATCAGAACTTTGCAGAGTGATAAACTAATGGAAAGGACAGTGAGTGGAGAATCTAGGGGCACACCTGCATTTTACTCTTGGCTCTGTTCCTACTCAAGGACTTGGGACAAGTTAATTACACCTCTCTTTATTTCCAGCTTCCCACCTCTAAAATTTCTTAACTATCTCACAGGGATTGGAATTACTCTCAGATTTTAAACTCCTTGAAGGAAGGGACCATGTCTTCTCTTATTTAAACACCAACAATAACTAACACTGATTTTGTTATAAAAGGAAGTCAATACTTTTTGAAGAAATAAAGAATGAAGAAATGAATTGGTTTTCCTTTCTCTTAATCCCTATGATAACACCTATTACTTTATTGGTGTAGAGATATGCCAGGGAGAAAACTTCAACTAGTATAGTCTGTGCAGGTCAGACAATAATTATATGTTATAGTTTTAGAAAGTTCCCTGGAAAAGTGAGAGGTCAAATGATGTTTTCTAAATTCACACAACTGGTAATATCAGGGGCAGGACTTGAATCCAAAGACTACCTCTTTATCCAGTGCCTCTCATATTTTCTTTATTGTTTCCTAACTTCCTTTCAGATAAGGCTTTTCTTCCCAAATAGATTGCAAACTATTTGAGAAACTTATCTCCTTCTATATTCTCTGCTTCAGCTAGGTCTACAATGCCCTGAAGCTGGAGAAAAAGAGTTATATCTTCCTAGGATACTCTTCTGAATGATCTTTTCCCTACTCTCATTTTGAAGATAGGAAAAATTCTCAGCCTAGGATTAAGAAGTCTAAGAGAAGTATCTTGAAGTATTCCAAAAAAACATTCTCCAGTTGAATTTCCTGCCCAGTTGTGCTTCCTTTCTCTTAGCTCAATGTGCTGGATTACAGTGCCTAAAGCCAGAGTGGGGGGAAAAACCCATCTTTCTTTATCCCAGCTGCTTATGGAAAGGTTCAGGTAAACAACCACCAGCATTTTTCAGTAAGTGTGCTATGGCTCTTCTCCCCTCATACAGGACAATTCTCCATAAAATGTTCAAGTGAAAGAAGTAGGTGTTTAGTTCCCATGGCCTCCCCATTCTGCTTTTTTTTTTCTCCCTTAGGGGCTCTCTTAGCAGGCTGCCATTGAGTTACTTCTTGAAAAAGTTGAAAACTTCTTAACAACATTGTTTATTCCTGATGAATCTACTTCCTCACAACCCACTTTTTCCTCAACTCCTTGAAAGCTGACTTCCCTCTCTACTATTATAATGAAAATATACTCCCAAATGTCTCTACTGAGCCATATGTATGGAAATGTATGGTCAAACTTCCTAATCAGCAAAATCAATGGTTTTTTTTTCATCTTCATCTTCCATGATACCTGTCACATGATACTGTCGATGACTTTCTCCTAAATTCTCTCTCTTCCCCTGGCTTCGGAGACAGCACATTCTGTCTTTCCTCTAACTGCTCCTTTCTTATCCCCCTTGCTTACTCATTCTCCTCTTCTCCATCCTTTCAGACAGATGTTCCTCCATGGATTTGTTCTCTTCCTTCTCTCTACACTATTTGTTTTGGAAATGATATTCATTCTCAGGGCTTCAGCTCTCACTCTATAAAGATGACTTCTAAATTTATTTATTTGTCTAGTCCTAACCTCTTTTCTAAGCTCCATATGACTGTGTCCTGCTGTTTATAGAATACTTCTACATAAAAAATTCTCATTGTTAGTATTTCCTTTAGGTGAACCTAAATGTTCCTGCCTGCAGCCTCTATCCACTGGTTCTATTAAATATCTGGATCCAAGTAGGATGTCTTAAACTCTCATCCATAAGACAGAAAACAGTGGGGTAGAAAAGTGTCAAGAAGGTGAGTGGGTGCCTTAAGATATACAGGGAAAGAAGAGAAGTGAAAGGGAGATGTAAAGAGTTTGTAAGTTGTATTTCTTCTAAAACATATCTTGTAGACATCAGCGAAGGGCAGTTCAAATTTTCATAAGACTTTGGTAGGAATATTGTGTAATAGGCTAGCAAGACAGCATGAAAAAGAGCCCCAAAAACCTAGGGGGGAAAAATAAAAAGCCTAGTATAGTGCAAAGGTGCAAACAACTCTGCAAAAGGCTACTGCAGAATTTCTGGCAGTTAAGAAGGGTTTAGAACCCTGACTAGAGGCTGTTGGTCCTGGAGGCTCAGTCAGAGCAGAAGGGTCAACTGAGCTCAGTCTTGGGGCTGAAACCTGGCCTTGATTCCTTGATTCTGTGCCTTTTCTCTTGAGATTTTGTAGCTTAGCTAATTCCTCTGGATCTCCCTGATCTTCCCTATTCCAATTACCATTTTCCTTCCTAATTTCCTGTGGGTTCTGGGAGAAGGGTGGATTTGGGTGGCAGCAATCAAACTTTGAAGACTTAGGTTTTCCCCATAGTCAAGTAGGGCTTACCCTTGATACAAATTATCTCCTGATTCATTGTGTGTAACTTTCCCTAACCTTAAAGGCAACAAAACCTCCTGGGACTGAGTGAGAGCAGGCCCTTTCTCAGTCTCATATTCCTGTGTCCCTCCCCCACCTGAAGCTTCTCCCTAGGCAGTTGTCAGAGAAACCTTGTATCCTTCTGTCCTTTATAATCAACCCTGAAACTCAATAAACCCTGTTGTCATTTAATCAAACCTTTTGCTAAATCATTGGTTGAATGATAAAAGAGGGATAGGAGAGAAAGGTACAGTTTCTCTCTGGGTCCTGAGGGGAGTTGGAGGTGTCCATCGAGGAAGTGGTGATCTCTATACTTCCTCTGAATAAGCCCTTCTATTTCACAGACCAGGAAGAGCCTCGGTACTCTTTGTGAACTTGAGAAACTGACTAGAAAGCCCTCTAGTTAGTTTCAAACCATTTCTGGCTGGCCCTAACCTTTGTCTGTAGAAGTGCCCTTCCTACCTGAAGGGGTTCAGCCTGTTTCCCTTCAGTGTCCTCTGTCTCAGGCCTGTGTACCCAGTCTGTGTCTCCCTGTTGTGACTGCCTGCCCAACTACCTCATCCTCTTCCCTTGCCACTCATTATACTTTATCATGCTATATTTCCCTAAACTCAGCCATTCCCTTACATCTCTCCTACCACCTCAATTTACTACCTCCACTATTGCACCCTCCTTTCCCACCTACTAACTTAGGGACCCACAAACCCCAGCCACTGTGTTTTATTCCTATATTACACTAGTAGGAACAAAACCAAATTCAGGAATACATAATTTCCCCCCTTGATTAATATTTTTTCAATTATTTGTAGAAACAATTTTTGATGATTGTTTTCTGACTTTTTAGAATTCAGATTTTCTCCCTCCCTACTCTCCTGCTCCCTGCACAGAGGCAGTAAATAGCCTATTATAGGCTATAACCACACTTTCATGTAATATACATTTCCTTATTGCTCATCATGATATGACACATATCACACATACAAAAGAAATCTCATGAAGAAAAAACAGTGGAAGTTGGCCTGCTTTGATCTGCTCTCAGATTTGGACAGTTCCTTCTTTGGCTTTGGATAGTATCATCAATATGAGTCACTTGTGGTCATCTTGGAGACTTGCTTTGCTAATAATGGTTTAGTCCTTCACAATTAATTAATCATCACCTTTTACTAATACATTGTTCTCCTGGTTCTGCTCACCTCTTTGCATCAGTTGATATAAGTCTTCCCAGAGTTTTCTAAATTCATCCTGTTCAATGTTCCTTATGGTACAATACAATCAAATATCATAACTCGTTCATCTATTCCCCAAATTATGGACAACCCTTCAGTTTCTGATTCTTTGCCACTATAAAAAGAACTGCTAAAAATATTTTGGTGCAGGTAGGTTCTTTTTCCTTATCTCTGATCTCTTTGAGATACAGACCCAGTAAAGGTATTACTGGGTCAAAAAAAAAGTTTTGTGGCCCTTTGAGCTTGAGGTTCCATATTGTTCTCCAGAATGGTTGTATCAGTTTACAGTTCCACCAGCAATGTATTAGTGTCTCAATTTTCCTACATTGTCTCCAACATTTATCATTTTCCTTTTTGGCCATGTGTGGGACAGTATTGAGTGTGCTATTCTCAAAATGAGCATTTAGTTTATAAAAGCTAATTTGTTAACATTTTCTTGCTTGAGGATTCTGGGACAGGCTTAGGAGGGAAACTGATGAAGGACAGAAGGGGCAATGAATAGCTCAGTTGCTTCCCTTGCCTCACCTGACTTGGGTTGGAAGCACAGGTATTTTGATTTGTAGGTCAAAGTCTGGTGTGGGAGCATGACAAGGGAGGTGGAAAAAGACTTGTGTATATATTGCCTGTTTACTGCCTAGTCAGTCAGCACGTCTTAGCCCATCATTGGAGTGCTCTCTTTCATGAAGGAAAATAAATGACTGCCTCTTTTTACTCTTACCTTCTGACTCTGATTTTGTTTATTTGTATGAGTGGGGCACTTGTAATCAATTTTTATACCACACAGTCATGTTAGCCAATCTGATAAGTGTGAGATGGTATCTTGAAATTATTTTTATTTACATTTCTCTAATCAATAGTGAATTAGACCATTTTTCATGTGACTATGGTTAGTATAGTTTTCATTTCTTCCTCTGAAAGCTACCTGTTGATATCCTTTGACCATTTGTCAGTTGTGGAATGCTTTGTATTCTTATACCATTTGACTCATTTCTCCACATATTTGAG
Source organism: Gracilinanus agilis (assembly GCF_016433145.1). Classification (NCBI taxonomy): domain Eukaryota; kingdom Metazoa; phylum Chordata; class Mammalia; order Didelphimorphia; family Didelphidae; genus Gracilinanus; species Gracilinanus agilis. The sequence continues at coordinate 528,355,185 of NC_058130.1, forward strand.
AACTGAGGCTTTTATCAGAGGCCCTTTCTATAAATTTCCACCAAAATTTGTTGTTTCCCTTCTAATTTTGGTTGTATTGGTTTTGAGGATCAACATAGAATTTAGTTGGCAGTCCTAGTTGAAAATAGAAGAGTCAAAAGAAAAAGGAAAATTTGGTCATTGAACCAAATTTAAGAAAATGGTATTTGAGAATATGATTTCTAGAATATAAAATAAAATATAAGAATGGTGGAATTTTGACTAAAGGTGGAATGAACCAAATAAGAGTCATTAAATATATATACATATGCATGTATATATACATATATCTGCACACTTATATTGTATGTAGAGAAATATAGATATCTATACCTTTATCAATCTATCTATATAGCCTGGAGATTTGTGAAAATGATCAAAATGTCTCTAATCTGAAAAATGGAGGGAAAGAGAAAATGCTCTATGTATACCTAGCAAACCGCATACTAGAAAATAACAGGTACAATAGAAGAAGAATGATTTCAGTAGAGAGAACCAGTAATTCATAGGAGGGAGTATGCAAGAAGATAGATAACAATAAAATACATGGTCTCAAATGCCTATAGTGAATGCATAAAGTACAGGCAATAAACAAGGTGAACTAGAGATCTTATGGGAAATTTGATTTTGTATACATCACTGAGGCTTGGTGTGATGGAACAAATGACTAGAATATAGGTATAAAAGAATATATCAGATTCAAAAAGAACAGAAAAGGAAAAATGGGCAATAGAATACCATTGAATATTGAGAATATATTCACATATGAGCAAATCTAGCAGGGGAAGTATGATGGGAGAGCATTTTGGAAAGGATCAAGACAGAGAAGAAGAGCAGAAGATATTCCTGGCCCCAATAGAAGCTTAATAAATGCATCATTGATTGATTGTGACATTGCCTAGACAATGTTATGGAAAAGTGAGGGGATATTGATGATATTGGAATAAATAGGGGAATATAGGAAAGTAAGGGATGAATGGGGAATATAGAAAGGGCTGCTCAAACAGACTGATCACAGAGGCTAGAGACAGAGGGTACTGGGAGGAAATAGGCTGGGTCTTTCAGACAGGCAGGCTATCTCTATGATACAAGAAGAATAGAGTCAGCCAGAAATGATATGGGTCTAGCTGACAGATTTCTATTGTTATTTTCCAAAGTCCTTTGTGGGAGGAGTCAAGAGGCTCCTCCTTGCCAGTGAAACTGAAATCTACAGGAAGTCTCGGCTGGCTCCTTCCTGCCCAAGATGGATGCCTAGGTTTGCCCTCAAGAAATAAAAGTAAAGTTATTCCTTCCCTCTTCAGCCTTTGCCCTAGTATTCAGTACAATGATTCACCAGAGGCTCTTTGTGTAGATATCAAAGGGGATTTATTGATGCCAGGGGTAAGCTGAGGGAAAAGGGTTTGAGGGTTTGTAACTGCTGCTAAGGAGAAAGCTGGTACAGGGGAAGGGTCACAGAAAAGGGAGTCAGACTGAGGGAGGCCGGCTCCCTCAGTCAGGGATAGTTTCACTGCCCTGAGGCAGTGAGGATTTATCAGATAACTAGATTAGGGGGTGTCTTGATTTAGATTGTCCTTTCTGCCTACAGAAGCTAAATCACATGATTTTCACCCACCAAACCACCCTTCCTCCCAGCGCCCAATGGGGAAATCCAGGGAAATAGCAGGAAGTAAATGGAGAGGTCAGAGAGAGGTCCAGAGAAAATCAGGCAAGGTCTCAAAATGCCCCAAAGACAAAAGGCCCTTCAGTTGGTACTCCAGGGATATTTATAGCCTCAGGGACCAATGGTTTTTCCCTGAACCCAGCCCCCTGGCTGGTTCAACATTCTATCCCTTTCCAACTGTCAGGGCTGCTACAGTTGGTTTACAAAAGCAAGAGCTTTTGCTGCAACCCTGCATTACAACAAATTAGCCTATTTACTGTCTATTATGCCTAATATTTTATCCCTCATCTCCACACCTTTGCACAATTTGTTCCTCTATGAAGAATAGTCTTCTTCCTTATACCCACTTCTCAGAATCTCTAGCTTCCTTTAAAGCTCAGCTCAAGCATCCTTGCCTACATAAAGCCTTTCCTGATCCCTACAATTGGTAGTATCCCTCAAAAGAAAGTATCTTCTATGTACTTGATATGGATATGCATATTTATATATGCATACATATGTACACACATGTATTATCACTGTATATGTGTACCTGTATTTGTATATGCATTATCTACTTAAATATTACTTGTCCCAAGAGAATGTAAGCCTCTTAAGGACTGAAACTTTTTTTTCATCCTTCTATTCATAGCATCTAGTATAGTACCTGGAATAAAGCAGGTGTTTAATATATGCAAGTTAATTTAATGATTAATAGTTTGAAACCAAAAGAAGCAAATGATTAGAAATTTGTGAAGCATCAAAATTTGGCATAAAGGCATGACAACAATATGAGTTCTTTCTCTGTCCCAAGCAGACTATCCCATAAATGTATTTACCTAAGGCAATTTCATTTTCCAAAAGGTGAAAAAAGTAGAAAGGAAGGCTGGTCTTGTTGATCTGATTCTATTCAAATAGAACGACAGGAACATTGAGAGGCTTTTATATTCTATTGGAGGAAAAATGTGTAAGACACACACACACACACACACACACACACACACACACACACACATATATATATATACATCTTAGAGTTCATGATAGAGAAAAAAAGAAAACTGGGTATAAACATATGCCAGATTTGGGAGAGAGTAAGATTTCAGAGGGAAAAGAGATAGAACAGGTAGTAAGTGTGTAATTAGAATCTTCTCCCCAGAACTCTCTTTCCCAGCTTCCCATTTTCGTTCTCACATTATGTGCTTACAATTTCAAGAGAAAGTTGTGGGTGTAGCTCCTCCCTCTCTCTCTGCTCCTGAGAAGGCAGTTGTGGAGGTTGTATGAGAGCCAGGCAGGAGAATTTTACCCACATGGCTTTACTTAGGCTTTATACTTTTGTTCTTTTATTTCTTCTACTTCAAGTGATTACTAATAAAACTTATAAATTATAATACTTGGAGTTATTGAACATTAATTTAAATTTAACATAAGTAAACTGTGAGCTAAAATTCTATATGGATAGAAAGTTTTCAAGGATGAAATTCTAAAGATGCAAATCTTAAAGAAAAAGAAAAGGGGGGAAGAAGTTGCAGAGTTAGAGATGGGCAAATATAGCCCTAATTAAAAGAGTTAACAGGGTTTTCAAACAGGTCAACAAGTTTAATTATGAGACCTGGAAAAATTCCAGAATGAATTTTGAAAGGATAGATTATGAACATTTAAAAGGGGAAATAGTGATTAAGATCTAGCCTGGCTCGATCATGGATAGATCACATTAAATTAACTTCATTTCCTTCTATGAGATGGTTTCTAGACTAGTAGGTAAGAGGAATGCTACAGACATCAAATACATACCTGTTTTTCAGCAAAATAGTTAATAAACTCTTTTATGCTTTAGTTGCAGATAAGATAAAAGGATGTAGGCTAATCAATAGTATAATTAGGTGGATTCAGAACTGTTTGGCTAAGCAGCCAATCTCAGGAATCACAGATAATCATTCATGAATCTATGTCAACTTAAAGAGTGATGGCTTTAGTAGAGTGCCGAAAGGATCTGTCCTTTGCTACGTATGTTTCACACAGCTCTGCCTGACTGACAATCATGACCCAAAATGACCTAAGCAGGTTAGAACAATAGGCTAGATTGAACAAAATTAAATTTAATAGAGATAAATTTAAAGTCTTACACTTTAAAAATGAACTATGGAAATTATTGTGGATTGTTCATTTTTAGAAGAGGACTAATGGCACAAAAGGGTGATTGCCAGTCATCTTGACTTTTGTCTTGTCGCTAAATTTTGATGACTCTAGAAGAGAAAGTGAGGCTAAAGGTTTTGTGTAACTCTTCCCTCACTTAAATCCAATTAACTGTTAATACAGAATAGGGGAGGCATGGGTAGACAACAGCTCCCATTAAAAAGTTATGTCAGAGGGGCAGCTGGGTAGCTCAGTGGATTGAGAGTCAGGCCTAGAGACAGGAGGTCCTAGGTTCAAATCCGGCCTCAGACACTTCCCAGCTGTGTGACCCTGGGCAAGTCACTTGACCCCCATTGCCTACCCTTACCACTCTTCCACCTATGAGTCAATACATAGAAGTTAAGGGTATAAAATAAAAAATAAATAAAAATAAAAATAAAAAGTTATGTCAGGCATGTCACCTGGCATCTGGGTTCATTAAGAAAACCATCATGGCCTCAAGAAAACCATCATGGCCTCAAGAAGGAAAGCCATACGATCACATAATCCAGTGATCAAAGACTGTGACTTGGAAGGGACCTCAAAAGCCATCTAGTTCAACTATTTCATTTCATAAATGAGGACCTAAGGAAGTTAAATGACTTAAATAGATACTGCCTGTTGGACAGCTAAAACTGGAGGGACTATAGTCATCTTAAATCTAATATGTCCAAATATGAACTGATCATTCCTCCCAATCACTATCCTCTTCCTAATTTCCTGATTGATCTCAGGAGTATCCCTTTCCTCTGAGTGAACCAGACTCACAACCTAACTATCATTCTCAATTCCTCAGTCCCCCTACCACTCTATATCCAATCTGTTGCCAAGTCCTGACAATTTTACTTTTCTAATATCTCTCATATATTCCTCCTTTTCTCTTCTGACATTTCCACATCTCTGGGACAGTCTCTCATCACCTCATTCCCAGACTATTTTGAAAACATATGTGTGTTCGTCTCCCTGTTTAAAGTCTCTCCCCACTCCAGTTCACCCATCACTCAGCTGCCAACATGGTCTTGCTAAAGTGCAGGTCTAACCGTGCCACATCCCAACTCCCTCCCACCCCTCAATCAATAAACTCCAATAACTTCCTATCGCCTTCAGGATTGACTGAGAATCCTATTTGACTTTTAAAATTCAGCCCTTTGTCCTAGCTTTCCACTCCTTTTTATACTTTATGCCATCTTCCTTCTCTTTCCTCCTTGTTTTCCTGGATCCAACAACACCAGCCTTCTTGCTCTTCCTCAAATAAGATGCCCCATCTTCTGACTGAACATTGTCATTGACTGGCTGTTCCCCTTTCCTAGAATATGTTCCCTCCCCATCTCTGCTTCCTGGCTTCTCTGACTTCCTTCAAGTGCCAGCTAAAAGCCAAACTTCTAAAGAAACCTTTCTCATCCCCCCTTAATTCAAATCCCTTCCTTTGATTGATTATCTCCAGTTATTTCATATAGCATGTTGATGAATACGTAATTATTTGCACATTACCCCTCCTATTAGATTGGGAGCTTCTTCTCTTTCTTAAACCCTCACCTTCCATCTTAGAATCAATACTGTGTATTGGCTCTAAGGCAGAAGAGTGGTAAGGACTAGGCAATTGGGGGTAAATTACTTGCCCAGGGTCACACAACTATGTGTGCAAAGGATTGTGTTTGAGGATGTATCTGAGGTCATATTTGAATCCAAGACCTCCCTTCTCAAGGTCTGGCTCTTGATGCACCAAAACTTCTAGCTGCCCCTAGACTGTAAGCTTCTCGAGAGCAGGAATTACCTTTTGTCTATCTTTTTATCTCTAATACTTGGCACTTAGAAGGTACTTAATAAATGTTTATTTTCTGACTGATTGGGATAGATTAAAGGATTTGAGTATGTTTAGCCTAGAGAAAAAAGGACCTAGATGGAATGTGATAGTCATCTGTTAGGATTTGAAGAACAATAGAATAAAGTATAATATAAATAAGCATAATTCTAATAGCAGAAAAAATCAAAACCACACCGAAACAAGATGAGTTACATGTCATCCTCATTATCCTATCTGTTACTAGAATTTACCAGGCTTTCCCTGAGCCCACAGAAAACTAGTTAAAATCTGGATATTTTTGTTCAATTAAAAAAACAATTATTGTGTCCATTTGTGCAAGAGTTCATAGAACATTAAATAGAGAAGAATAATTGCAGAACAGTGACTTGTCCTAAGACTGTTTCCATAATTGAAAAAATGAGAAGAATAAGATGATAGTAATAATAAGAATAATAATTAAGAATAATAACAATAATAGCAACTATGAACAAAGATGATATTTACGAAAACCTTGTTCTCCTTTAGGCCAGAGAGACCAAGCATAAAACTATCAAGGAGAAAGCTGTGGCTATGTATTTAAGAGAAATACTGAATCAAAGTTTGATTGGAAGAACATTTATAGGAACAGGCACCTAGTTACTACCAAGCTTACCATACACATTTGCAACTATTAAATGGAAAATAACAGAATTAGAAAATATTCTAACAACAAACATTTCCTTTATTAATGAAATTCAAAACCACAAGACCCCTAAAGAAAGATTAACACATCCTTGACCACACACACACACACACACACACACACACACACACACACAACCAAGAAAGAAAGATGTTCTTAGAAACAATGATAAACAGCTTTAAAACTTACAAAAATGCTTTTGGAACAAATATTATTTTACCAAGCAATAGTAAAGGTTAACAGTAGGTACAATTGTGGTAGTTTAGAGACAGAGTGGATAGGGCATTTGACCTCAAAGTTAGGAAGGCAGGAATTCAAATCTAGCCTCAGACATTTGCTAGCTGCATGATCCTCAGCAAAACATTTAACCTTTGTGTCCCTCATTTTTCTCATCTGTAAAGGAGAGATAATAATAGCACCTAGCTTCCAGGATTGTTGTGAGAATAAAATTATATTTGTAAAGTGGTTTGAAAACCTTCAAAAGCTATATAAATATGAACTATTATTATTGTTACTCTTCAAAATAAAATGGATTTGTTGAATGTAATAAAAAATGATTTGTCCCCAGATAAAACCTATGAAACTACTAAAATTTGAGTGTAGAATCAGAAGTTCTCCCATAGGCAATACCCACACAAATCTTACTAACTACAACATTAACAAAGATCAAACAAACAAAAATGACTGAGTCATGTGGGTTTCTTTCTAGAAAATGGGGGATTTCTGGTGGAAATCCAAGATCAGGTTTTTCTTTGCCACCAGAAATTACAAAAAAGATTATTTATTTATTTTAGGAGCCTGAATTATGATCCATATAGAATATAAAATAAAATAGTAGGAATTGTGCAACCATGTGTCTGAAGATTAACAAAATTTCCTGGCTACCAAATGCCTAGCAAGATAAGACCTCTTAAACAGAATTATACATCAGAAATCCATGTCTTTCATACAGAGATTGCAAATCCTAAGTTACTAAAAATAGAGGCTCATAATACCCCTGAGAATTCAAACCACAAAGAGAACTAGAGTATTATCACTGATAAAACTGTTGACCAGAATCACCCAAAGTAACATTTATCCTTAAAAATTTAAGAACAGTATTTTTGGTAGATGTCACCACAAATATTCAGAATCACCAAGTTTCATGGAATGAAAGGTCCCCAAAATGTTGAGATATATCAGAGAATATCAAAATTCTAACAGGATGAATATCTTTGCTGTTTTCCCATATTAACTAGAGTTGTTATAAGATATTCTCAGGAAGGAGGTTGGGAATAGAATTACACCTCAATATTTTTATTCACATACAAGGGCAACTATTTTATCCAGATGTACAACAATCTGCAGAACATTTTTAAAAGCACATTAGAGATGTACCTCAAGACCACTTATCTGTGAACTCTGTAAAAAAGATGAGTATGTGATAATCATAAAATATAATGATATTGTATTAATATTATGCCCTCCATCACAATGCAATGGGTGTCCTCAAGTAAATGCTAGTTGACCATTTGTCAGGGATCTACTGTGGTACTTTGAGCACTTCAAGTAAACTTTCGGGGCCTCAGTTTACTTATCTGTAAAATGACAGAGTTTCTCAGATTTCCATAAGTTCCAAATTTATGATCCTATGATAATCACAGATTGAACTCTTTTTTTAGGTATAAGTTAAATTAGATGATCTTTAAGGTTATTTTCAATTTATATGATTTGAAGATTCTGATAATTTCCTTTCATTCCTCTGACCATGGTTTATTTCATCCACATTAAACTTCCCAGGTTCCTTCCACTGATCTTCTAAGAGCTTTTCTTCTAGATCAACCTTTTCTAAACAAACTCTAGTTTATCTACATACATTATCCCTTTAGGGTAGTAATCAGAGTCTTTTCTAAAATGTGGTTCCCAGCATTGGATGTCATTCTCTGGATCTCATCTAAGTAGTGTGCTTGCTGGTGCCCTTAAAATCCTGCTCCATACATAGTTAACACCTGGTCTTTTTATAAGGCAGCCCAGGGGGGGAAGGGATGTTGCACCAACTAGAATTAGCCTAACCTGCAAAGACAGGATTTATTGCTGTTCCCTACTTGAGTCTTCCACACTCTGTCATCTTCTATTCTTCTTTCAATAAATGTTGGTTGTCATCAAAATGAGCATCACTAATCATAGGCAGGCTTCTCTGATGAACTAGGGTGAATGAAATACTGCCTAGAAGGGAAGTGAATCTTCCCAGAAGGTTGGATTTACTCCCTAGAAGCTGTAATTTACCAAGTAGGATTCTAATACCTGAAAAGAGTGCATCCATTGGACCAGGAGGAACCATTGTCTCTGAACAGTGTTCTGTCTCCTATCACATGCAGGGCTGGCGTTGACCTAACCCTAAAATCCAGAGTAGATTTTTAGTAGAGCAGCTGGGGATTTCCAAAGCATGAAAGGAATTCTCTGAAAAGCCTCCAGAGGTCTGAAGGCAGGCTGGGTGAAAGCAGGGTCTTAAAGGAGCTGGAATCAATTGGGGGCCAGATGAGACGTCAAGGGGCTGGAAATTGTTGGGACACTAGGAGAGACAATGGAACCCAGAGTTAATGGGAGAAGCAAACCAGAGGAGATGGAGCAGGAGTGAGAATTTGGTTGCTTTTTAGCCAGATCAGAACATCTAACTCATCTCGACTCTCCAGCCATGGAATGACTTGGTCATTATAGGACCAGTCTTGGTTTATATAACTGTATAACATCAATGTACCACTTTAAGATATGTAAAGTGCTTTACATATATTATTTAATTTTTACAACAACCCTGTGTATTAGAATCATCTGTTTTATTATCCTCTTTTTATGGATGAAGAAACTGAAATTCAAAGCCTTGAAGTGACTCATCCAAGATGACCCTAGTAGATACCAAAGGCTGGGTGCAGGCTCAGGTTTTGTATGACCCCAAGTCAGATTGATCCCTCCATTCTACCCTCCTGGTAGTCCCAGCAAGGTGGTGCTGACTCAGTTGACTATGTTCTTGCAAGAGTAACTATATAAATGCAGTCAATAAACACAGATTTGGGATGTGTCAGAAAATAAAAATGAAGAAAAAAGTTGATGCAGAAGAGAGAACAAAGCACTTCGAATCAAAGGACATGGGAATGAGTCTTCCCTTCTTACTAGTTCGGTGACAACCAAGGCAATTTACTCTCCGATCCTATTTTCTCATTTTTAAAGTGAGATGACCCTCAAGTTTCCTTCCAGCTCTAACATTTTGTATGCTAAATTCATTATTGCTCTCCATGTATGTTTCTAGCTAAATAATCTGACTCAAAAGTGCTTCTTAAGAAAAATTTCAAATAGGAAATATTTCTCTTCCTCCTCCTCCTCATCTTCCTCCTCACCACCAGCACCAGCACCAGCACCAGCACCACCACACCACCACCACCACCACCACCACCACCACCACCACCACCACCACCACCACCACCACCACCACCACNCACCACTACTACTACTACTACTACTACTACTACTACTACTACTACTACTACTACTACTACTACTACTACTACTACATAGCTATCAGTGCCAGGCATGGTACTCACCACTTTTGTTGTTGTTCTTGAGTTGTTTCAGTTGTATCCAACTCTTAGTGATCCCTACTTGGAGTTTTCTTGACAGAGATATTGGAGTGGTTTGCCATTTCCTTTTTCAGCTCATTTTATAGATGAGGAAAATGAGGCAAAGAGGGTTTAGTAATTTGCTCAGGATCACACAGCTAGTAAGTATCTGAAGCTGGATTTAATCTCAGGAAATGAGTCTTTCTGACTCCAGACCCACTGCTCCATCCACTGTGCAACCTACCTGAACACTTTACAAGTATTATCTTATTTTATCCTTAAAAAAACCTCACATTTCAGTTAAGAAAACTGAAGCAAAGAGGTTAAGTGACTTGCACAAACAAATTGACTATTATTTCCCATTATGTTTGAACCTTGATGACATATCCCATGTTCCCCAACGTGCCCTCTCAATTCCCAAGGACTCCTTTGGATGAATCTTAAGCAGGGATGATGCTAACTGAAAAGTTCAGAAGAAATATCCTATTCTCTAATCATCTTTGTACTTTTGAAGGGTAGAATGCACTCTACAAATATAAGCTGGTACATGTTCCCTCCTGTGGTGAGAAGCAGTTGGCTGGTAAAATTGGAAGGCTAATCAAACTCTATAACAAAGCTATTCTAATGCCTGAACACCTGTATGGCACCCCCACCTCTCCAAAGAGGGATAGTTCTATAAAAAAAGTTGTGGAATAGGGGAAGTTTGGCTTTGAGATGCATCTCCTCCTCTTCAGCTGTTCCCTTCCTTCCCCTCAGTCCTCTACCAGTGGGAAAATCCAGTGTCCTCAAGATCTTCCACTAAGGCATCCCTCTCCACACCTCTCCAAACCCCTTCCCCAATTATCTTCTTCCCTTTATCAACTTTCTACCTGCCTTTTATTAGGTACATTTTAGTCTGAAATCCTATCATTGTTTTCTTATGATAGCTAACTAATCTGGTAAACTATTCCTTGCTCATGTTCAATGAAAAATCCAAGAGCTGGTGTGAGGGAAAAAGTTATCCTAGTAAACAAATACATAAAAAATTCTGCCTGTGTGCCTATCAGTCATTCACCAAGCATGTATCAAGTTCATGTGAAAAATCACTGGAGGGTAATCTAAATTGACCACATGGTTAACAAGAGTGTTTTGTTATTATTCTATAATCAATCTCTATATGTCCGCAAAATATTGGTAGAGAACTCATCTGGTTGTGTGCTTAAAGGGCACCCAAAGCAATCATATCTATCTTCCTCTTTTTAAACTAAAAATGAATTTTGTTCTAAGGTCTATTACAGATCAATGGGCAGAATCAAGAAGTTGGAAAAGATAAGAAAACAAAAACAATGACAATCAAGACAGGATGAAACAAACTTCTCTGGGACTGGTATTAATTCAGTCATCTTTAAAGTCATGTTCCAACTCTTTGTGACCCAATTTGGGGTTTTCTTGGAAAAGATACTAGAGTGGTTTGTCATTTCTGTGTCTGGTTCAGTTTAAAGATGAGGAAACCAAGGCAAACAGGTTGTGTCACGCCCAATCACATAGTTGGTTGATATCTGAAGCTGGATTTGAACACAGAAAGATGACACTTCTTGACTCCAGACCTGGCTTTTTTTTTGATTGTCCAACTTTCTTTCCTTGATTATTAGGATCAAGTTTGCATGCTACATAATTTTAAATTGGAAATCCAGGTCATTTGAGATATCAAATGGCAGACACAAGGTTTAAACCCAGATCTCCTGATTATAAATTCAGTGCTCTTTCTATTTAAATGGATATAGTGAAAATTGGAAATAAAATCAGGAAGACCTGGATTCTAATCCACTTGCTGTGTAGCCACAGACAAATTAACTAATGTCTCTGAATGATAGTATAAAATGAGGATAATAACACTGGTAGAATCTATCTGTCTGGGTTGCAAGAATCAAATGAGGCAAATGTATGGAAAACTTGGTAAAATGCAAAAAACTGCTTAAATGTTTTTAAAAAGCTATCATAATTGGACCAGAATTTATAGCATCTAGTGTTCTCATATACTTCTATTCTAATTGGAATTATGATTTTTATAACATATCTCATTAATATGTTTCATACAAAACATGGCTCAGTGAATAGAGTGCTATACCTGGAGTCAGAAAAATGATTCTTCCTGAGTTCCAATCTGACCTCAGATACTTACTAGCTGTATGACCCTGACCAAGTCACTTAACCCTGTTTACCTCAATTTTCTCATCTTTAAAATGATCTGGAGAAGGAAGCGGCAAATCAAAATCCAGTATCTTTGCCCTAGAAAACCTCAAATGGGATCATAAAGAGTCAGGCATGACTGAAATAACAATAAAATATATAACAACTAATACACAAGTTACTTACAGGGAAAAAATCTGGTCTTGTTTATCCTTATATCTCCATGAGCATTAACATAGTTATTGTTGCATAATTGTTCAGTTATATCTGAGTCTTCATGAATCTGTGGACCACATTATACCAGTGCTGTGAGCAGGGTCTTCTTGGCAGAGATACTGGAATGGTTTTCCATTTCTTCTCCATTGGATTAAGGTGAACAGAGTTAAGTGACTTGTTCAAGGTCACACAGTAAGGATCTGAGGCCAAATATGAACTCAGGTCTTCCTGAATCCAGGTCCAATGTTCTATCCACTTAGTCACCTAGCTGCCTGCAAAAGGTACTTACTAAATGTTTATTGCAGTGGAACATAATGATGATGATACTCACTTACACTTTTGTGGGACCTTCTCCTCATTGATGGAGATTGATTATTCAATGCCTCCACAGAAACAGTTGGTGAGAGCTGAAGAGAAGAGAGAAGACACATTTCCAGTCTCTTCTCAGGATTCTGAGAAGATGGCAATCTCTATCATGTCTCTATCCCCATCTAGCTACTCTAGAGTCTTTAGGGAATTTCCTCTTGGGTGAAATCTTAGGCTTTCCTTTTTGGTAGGTCTAAGTTATCTTGCTCCCAGGGGAAAACTCATTCAGTGTTTATTGTCGGATATATATTCTCCTATGTATATGCTTTCCCTGATTCTGATTTTGCTATTGACTTGAATTAATGGGTTTATTTGCTGTTTATTATGGGTATTCTTGTGGAACCTGCATTTGGTTGGAAGGGAGTCAAGTCTTGGATATATAACTTAGATCAAAATTTTCCCATTAAAGAAAAACAATCAAGAGTTTAGCTTAAACCTTAAAATTACTTCTCCCAGGCTAACAATATTTAAGGGAGCAGACAAATACAATTCTAAACTGATACTCCTTCTCTCTGAGAAAAGCAGAGTAGCCAACCTCTGATCCCAACCTCCTTCTTCCTTTCTTGGAAGGAATCAGTCTCCCTTAAGGAAGGAGTCAAGGGGAGGGAGGGAGGAGATGCTCAAGATGTCTATTCTTGTCTCCCAACAAGTTCTATCTAGAGAGACCCATGTAGGCACACATAATCTAAACAGGAAAAAAACATAACCATACCCCACTCATGCCACCCCTTACAGTTGTATCTACCCAGAAGGTGTGAGTTTCTTGAGGAGAGGGTCCCGTATTGTTGGACCTTGGAGCCAAAGTTATACCTGATACCTGAGAGATGAAGATGGTAGATGGCTTGAGCTCAGGACTTCTGAGCTGCAGGAGACCAAGCCTATCAGTGTCCAAATTAATATGTTAAACCCCAGAGAGTGGAAGGCTACCATAGAAATATAATTGCCAAAATAAACATGGTGCTCTGAGATTAACAATGTGCTTTGTATGTTGTACATCATTTGATCTTTAAAATAATATTGTGGAGTAAGTACTATCATATTTATAGAAAAATAGATAAATATATATATACATCTAAATGTGCATGTATATATGTATATACAAATTTATATTCATATACATATATATTTCATTGCCATAATGGAGTCCTAGTTAAGAAAATCCCTCCACTAATTTAATGGCTAACTTTTGCTCTATAATTTATAGTTTTAGAGAGCTGCCTATAGATTCTGAGAGATGAAGGAGCTTGCTCTGGATTACACAGCCAGAATAAAAGGCAGGACTTGAACCCGGATCTTAGGAACTGGCATTGAGGTCAAGCTCTGTTGTCTTACTCTATATGTATGGCAGCATATACATCAGGAAAAATAATTACCTTCAGAATATTCCCTAGGCAATCCATAACTCCCCACCCCCCATCATTAAAAAATAAACCACAACTTAATTCACTTGCTACATTAACAACCAGTCTTCCTATCTTTCAAGAATGGCACGCTTGGCTGCCTTTATGTTCTCATTTAGCATCTCAAAATGGGCACTTCCTTTTGGAGCTGGGTTACTGCATGACTCAGCCACTTAGTTAATCTGACTAATTAGCATACCATCTCCTATTAAGAGTATTGTAACAACAACTGTGGCTCTAAGTAGTTCTCAGACTTCAAAATAGACCTTTTGGGTGTCAAGGACACCTTTTCCTCCCTGCCCTTGAGGAACTCTCAAGATTCGGGCAAAGCCTTCCCAGCAGCTTTAGGAAATAGGATATGATTTGTGGTAATGTCTTCTATTGGGCATCCTTTTGTACCATCTTCTGGAGAAAACAAGCCCAAATTAAAATTCTGTGTCACAAGGCAAACATCAGCAGAATCACAACAGCTCAGATGCGGCTCATTTCCCACAGGTGAACTGGGATGAGGAGGGAAATTACATAGCTTCCTTTGACTATTTATGCACAGCTGTGAAAGAGTTGTACCTAAAATTTAGAAAGAAAATTATAGAGGTCAGATTGAACTTTTTACCCTTCAAACAATAGAGTGCAGAAAGGAAATGTCTAACTCTCTACTAAGCATAACTTGTTAAATAATTTCCATTTCCTGAGTCTGTGATACCATATTTCACAGGACATATTTTGTAAACTTAACAGAGATTCTTCTCTCAAAGGGAGAACCCTAGACAGCAGAGTTACGTGGGTTAAGATGGAAAAGGCTAAGATGAGCATATTGGAATTCTACTTGACCAAGAGTAATCTTTCTAAGGGTCCCCTTCACCTTCTTCAAATTTATACATAAATTCCTCAGTTCATCTTTTTTTAAAATCCCTCATAATCATGCCCCCAATCTATATCTCTAGCTTCATCGTACATTAACTCCTTTTTCCATACTAAAAGATCTAACCAAACTTGTCCCCTCTATATTACTCATATACTGCTCAATGTCTTCCTCAATTCTTTCCTTCAAGACATAGATATAGCAATCCACTTCCACTTGCACCTCTCTGCCTATTTCAAGATGCCCTCCAGGGATAAGCTCATCACTTCTAATGTGATCACCATGGTGCTAACTCAAGTCTTGGATACACTACCTCTCTCAGCTTTCTCTAGCCTCTGATTGAAGGGACAAAAGGTAGAGTGCTAAACTCTTCCCAATGTTTCTTTTATAGAGAGATTTTCTAACTCACTCCATTTTACATCTTCAGCTCTGTCTGATTTCAGCTCCAGAAACCTCTGGTAAACAGAGAGAGAGAGAGAGAGAGAGAGAGAGAGAGAGAGAGAGAGAGAGAGAGAGAG
>NC_058130.1:528371014-528433765 GCF_016433145.1 Gracilinanus agilis
GTGTATAAGAGACAGGAGAGAGAGAGAGAGAGAGAGAGAGAGAGAGAGAGAGAGAGAGAGAGAGAGAGCGCGTTTTCCAACTTCCTTTTGTATGCTGTCTTCCTCTGTTAGATTATAAAACGCTTGAGGGCAAAGACTGTCTTTCCTTAGGAAATAATGATAACCTATATCAACATCTGTTCTTTGATCTATTTCTTATGAGAGGTGGTAAAAAGCTTATTTAAATAGGTCAGGTCAAGGTTATTTAAATTATATGCCAGATCTTTTGATTTTTTTCTAATTTAGCTTTTGTTTTTATCTTTGCTCTACAAGTTCACTGTATGGATTTATATAGCTACCCAATTCAATTAAGGCTCCCAAATCAATAACCACTATTTCTTATCTTTTATAAACTTCGTTTTTGTGATGGTATTTAGTGTTCACCAAATCCAACACTGCCTTTTTTTTAATTGAAATTTATTTTTTCAATTACATGTAGAAACAATTTTTGACAATCGTATTCTAACATTTTTTAATTCAGATTTTCTCTCTCCCTCCCTCCCCACTTCCCTGAGACAGTAAATATTCAGATATTGGTTATATTAGTTCTTTCATGCAATATATATTTCCATATTCCCCATGTTTTGGCTAAAGACACATCACATATACAATTTTTAAAACTCATGAAAAAATGAAATTAATGATGATATGTTTTGATCTGTAATCAGATTCCAACAGTTCCTTCTTTGGCTGTGGATATCATTTTTTCTCAACATTAATCCCTTGGATTAATCTTAGAACCTTGTTTTGCTGATAATGGTTTAGTTCTTCATAGCTGATAATCACACAATATTTCTATTACTGTCTACACATTGTTCTCGTGGTTCTGCTCACTTCACTTTGGGTCAATTCATATCTTTTCAGGTTTTTCTAAACTCATTCTGTTGGTCATTTCTCATGGAACAATAATTTTACATTACAACAATATATCACAGTTTGTTCAGCCATCCCCCCAATTGATGGAAAACCCCATCAGTTTCCAATTCTTTGTCACTACAAAAAAAGCTGCTAAAATATTTTTGTACAAGTAGGCCCTTTGCCTTTATTTCTGATCTCTTTAGGATACAGTATTGGTATTGCTGAATCAAAAGATATATATAGTTTTATGGTCCTTTGGGAATGATTTCATATTGATCTCTGGAATGGTTATATCAGTTCATAATTCTACCAACAATGCATTAATATCCCAATTTTCCCACATCCTCTCCAACATTTATCATTTTCCTTTTTGGTCATATTAGGCACTCTGATGGATGTGAATGGTATCTCAGAGTTGTTTTAATTTGGACTTCTCTAATTAATAGTGATTTGGAGCATTTCCACATATGACCAGAGATCATTTGAATTTTTTCATCTGAGAACTGCCTGTTCATATCCCTTGACCATTTTTTAATTGGGGAATGCTTTGTATTCTTATAAATTTGACTGAGGTCTCTGTATATTTGAGAAATGAGACTTTTTCAGAGATACTATATATATGTCCAGCACTTTCCAACTTTATTCTTGTAGAAAATATGTACAGTATATAGGTGTGGTTTATATGAAACTATAAACCTTTAACATCTTTTATTTTCCATTCTGTATTTATATTTTTCAAAATGCTTTTTCATAATCTTCCCCTATGCCAAACTTTGTTCATTTTTGCATTAGAATGACAAATTTCATTTAGAACTCCAGCATACTTTGGAGGTTATCTATCTTAGTCCCCTCATTTTACAGATGAGGAACTAAGGCCAAGAGAGATTCAGCTTTGATGAAGGTCACACCATTATTAAGAGACATCACTGAGATTTGGCCCTTGCTCCTCTGAAAGCAAGTCATTTTTGCATTAGAATGACAAATAAGATGACTTAATTTATAAGGTCTTATAAATTCTTTATAGAATTTCTACATTTTTTCTTCTTCCACATTTGATGAAAGACACTATAATGTAAAAGGAAGGATATTTAATTTTGAGCAAGTAGATCTTGGTTCAAATATTAGCTCTATCAATTACTTTGTTATATATAACAAATCTTTTATTCTCTCTGAGCCTTAATTTCTTCACCTGAAAGTAAGGAGGTTGAATCAGATGACCTCTAATATTGTGTCTTTCTCTAAATATATGATCCTGTGACCCTCTATCAGTACATAAATTTTAATTATCTTCATGGTGGATCCATTTGTCATGTTAGATACCTAAATGTCCCATAAGTGTCTATTATTGCCTTTGACACATCAAAAAATCTAATCTGTCAACTCCTTTACTTGTCTTTCCAGGAGAACTTGTAAGCTATTCTTTCTCTTAGCAACAATTTCCTTTTGTCTTCTGGTTTCATTTAGAACTCCAACATATCTTGGAGGTTATCTACCTTAGTCCCCTCATCTTACAGATGAGGAACTAAGGCCAAGAGAGATTCAGCCTTGCTGGAGATCACACCATTATTAAGGGATATAGCTGAGATTTGGCCCTGTCTCCTCTAAAACCAAATCCAAGAGACTTTCTAATCCTGTCTCTAGCAAGAGCCAAAATTGGAGTGATTCAGTTCCTTTAGCAGTGTGTCTATTTGTTGGATCCTGGACAAGCATCTCACATTTAAAGTGCCAAGTTATATTAATGTTTATAAAGTGAATGTCAAATTTGAATAAATTAACAAAATTATTAGGCAGTAGTTGAACATGATAAAAGTCCCTTCCTTCTCAAACTGTCTTTGATATTGGTCAGTAGTACTGTCACATGTAATCAACATATCTTCCATCCCTAAAACTGTTTCTAAATCTGTGTGATTCCTAGTATTATTCTTTGCCTACTTTGCCTACCATACTATCATCACAACAGAAGCAGAAAGGGTTTATGAAGGACTTAAGGATATTTTTTTTGGAGTACTGGGCCTGGAGTCAAAAAAGACCTGAATTGAAATCTGGCCTCAGATATTTACTAGATGAACCCTGGACAAGTCACTTAACCTCAGTTTGTCTCAGCTACTTCATCTATAAAATTCAGATTATTATAGCACCTACCACAGAGGGATTTTTGTGAGGACCCAATGAGATGATAACTGTAAAGTGCTTAGCAGAGTGCCTAAAACATAATAAAGCACTATATAAATGTTATTTATATTTTTGCTTTTTAAAATTTTTATGGATTATCATGGTCAGCAAGGATTATCATGGTCACTGGTGACCATGATAATCCATAAAAATTTTAAAAAGCAAAAATATAAATTTTTATTTATACTTATTTATACTTACATCATTTGTCACTAAGAACATATTTGAAGCATCTTCAACATGGTAAAACATGCCAGAACCCAAACTCCACTGACATAGATTTTAAAGAACTCAGGTCAGCTCCATATAATGAGGAAACATTAGAATAAGATGTTTTTGGAGGCAGTCAGTGGATCATGGCAACTAGAGGTATGCCAAGGAAGTAATAAACAGGATTTATGATAAAAATGGCATCTAAAATGATGATCTGATTGAATTTTGCACTGGTAATCTAGCTAGAGACCATATGGTGAGTTCTAGGTACCACACTTTGATAAAGAAATCAGCTAGCCAGAGAATATCCAGAGAGAAGTAACAACAATACTAATGTGCCTGGAGACTGTGCCATATGAGGACAGTTGAAGGAATAGAGAATATTAAGTCTGGAGAAGAGAAGACATAAAGGGCTATGAAGTGTATTTTTAAGTATATCAAGGGCTGTCATATGGAAGAAAAAATAACTTTCTTTTGCTTGTCCCCAGAGAGTAAACCATTATAAATAGGTAAATGTTATAGGAAGGCTTATTTGGAAGGCTCTTCACTAGAATTCCTTACACGGGCACCAAATGACTGCTTGTTATAGATATTATAAGGATATTCTTCATCAGTTATGAATTTGACTAGATGTTTTCATATTTTTAAAGTTCTTAGCACAGTACTTAATAAAGGTTCTTAAAATCTATGCCAGTGGAGTTTGGGCTCTGGCATGTTTTACCCTGTTGATGATCTCTCCCCTTGTTCTCCTTTTTTTCAATAGCTCATGATCTAGAATCTCCAAAGTTCTAGGTTCACTTAGACTGGATTTGATCTTAGAGGTGACCCAAAGGTCAGTCTCTCCTTTTCATTTAATATGACATCACCCAGATTTTAACCTGAAAATTTTCCTGAATATGGCTTATATCAAGGTTTCCATGAATGTCAGCAACCAAATCTTGTATAAGATCTCAATGCTATAAGTGTATGTTGGTCAGAGATAGCCCTTATTTTACCTAAAAGAAAATGAACAGGACACAAAGCTTTCATAGACATACATAAACGTGTATAGGAAATATATAAAACATTCATTTCAGGCCATATGCTCCCCTCAGAAAGGAATGTATGTCAAGATTGTTGGTGGGACAAAATTTCACATTCCAGGGAATCTTTCACTGTTCCAGAGAATGTCACACAATCTCTCCCAGACTCAGAAGATGCTATAATTGGGATTCCCTCTGGAAGACAAATACATTTTAGAGCTCATAGGCAAACACCACAACCCCTTTGACCAGATTGTCACTGTCCAAATAATTCATAATAATGAAAGGGAACAAAGTCTAGTTTGCCTATCTCATGATTTTATTTCTTACTGTTCCTCTAGCTACAAGGGTCATGCAGATGATCCTTTTTATCTGAGATGGCATGCTACTAATGAATTCTTTATCCCTTTCTAGAACATATCTTGCAAATATTGAACTTTGTATTACTTTTAAGACAACTACTGAGGTTGGAACTGAGTAAGAAATCTGCTTTATTTTCTAATAATCTAGATTCTGTAATCATTCTCCCAAAGAAGTCAAGATCTAACCTCTTCTTCACCAAACTTGAGTTTTGATTGCATTGTGCATGAACTCTTGCCATGAGCTGCAAAAGCTCAAGCACATATAACTAACCATGTGTTACTGAAGGATTGACTCTGCAGTATTGCCTCTGCTACTACCTGCCATCTATTGGGTTGGGAAAATCTGCTATCAGGAACTCTTCACTCTGGTCCTAGGTGGGGAGAATGTTGTGGAAGAGCACATTTTACTCTCATGTACTTCTGCCCCAAAGTGCCATTAATAGTGAAGAAGGGCAAGGTAAAAGAGATTGGAATGTCAGCTATCCAATCTTCTTAAAAGCAACCCTAGTAACTAAGCCCAGACTCTTAGAGATATCAAGTGGTAGTTCCAAACCCATAAATAATCCACCCTGGTCCAACTTCAGTTTCTGAGATCTCATCAGTCATTGTTTTGTCCTCTTGATTAAGTCCCAATGAAAATTTCTATACTCTATGAAGAGAAAGGCAAATTCATGAAATGAACCAGTGGAACTTCCTTGATGAACACCTGGAAAGGTTATCAAAGTATGGTAGAAAGAATTCTAGATTCAGAGAACCAGGGTTCAAATCGAGGCTCTTCCACTTTCCACCAATTCAAACTTATTAATCATTGAAAAAAGATTTCATATTAAAAGTACCAACAATCCATAATGTTTATAAAGCAGAGGTTCATAATTTTTTGTGTCATGGATCCCTTTGGCAATCTGGTAAACCCTTTCGACTGCTCAGAAGAATGTTTTAAAATACATGAATAAAATACAAAGAATTACGAAGGGAACCAATTGTTCTGAAATAGAATTATCAAATTTTTTTAAGTTCATGGACCCCAGGTTAAGACTTTTGCTGTAAAGAGTCTAAGAATGATGTAGTGCTTAGATATTCTGCCCTCTTCTACACTACTTTACTTTCACAGAAGCAGAAGGAAACCACACAAGATTTAGTGTAATTTTGAGTTTTTGTTATAAAGGTCAAAAAAGAATTCATCACCTTATTATGAGTTTTGGGTAATGGACCTCTCCATCTTTAGCTAATTGGTTCTTTGACAATAGGCACATTGAGTCACTGGATGCCTCACTAGAAGCCTTTCCAGTTAAGTAGGACTTTTCACATTTGCATCTTTACAACTTATCCTTAGAGGACCCAGATTTCTCTCTGTGCCAAGAAGATGCATTGGAACTGGGCTTTTGTGGAAAATGTCAAGAAAAATCCATTGTAAGGCAGTCTAGGAAGAAAAGAGATTCCCACTTTTTAATGATGATTAGACCCTTTTTTGCCATTGACCATATAATTCCTTTCAATGGGAAGTTTAAAAAAAAAAGGAAAGACAACTAGAGGCTGTGGAGCAAAGAGGGAGAAATATGTGACAAGATTATTGCCACCCCCAAGAAGCACTTGAAATAATTCGGAGTTGTATTCTATTATCCTCCCACTCTCTCTTCCACCTCGCCTTCTTTTTCCTTTTGCTCTTTCTTTTTTTCTCTTCTTCTTTCTCTCTGTCTCTGTCTCTGTCCCTGTATCTCTGCCTCTGTCTCTCTCTTTCTCTCTTACAGGCTATCTTCCTTCCCTCTTCCTCCACTACCACTTTTTCTCTCTCTTTTTTCTCTGCCTGTCTGCTCCTAGTGTCTCTCTCCTTCCCCTCTCTTTCCAGTGTAAGAATTATAGAATCAGATATTTAGGACTGGAAGGAATCTTAATTATAAAAGTTGTATAGTCTTACTTCATTTTAGGTAAAGAATTTTGATCCTGAGAAGTAAAGTCACTTGCCTATGCTTACACTGTTAGTAAGCTAAAAAGCTAATATTTGAACCTAAGTCCTTTGACTCCAAATCCAGCACTTTACTTAACACGAGTCTATATGTAGAAATAAATGTTTCATGACAATGACAATGATGATTGATGGCATAATAATAATGATGATGATGATAAACCTCCATGTTTTCCTGCAAGGATTTTACTTTCACATAAATCTACTAACTTTGTTTTGGGGGTTGTTAACTTATTTTCTTTTGTTTTTTGCTGTTATGCCATTAAATATCTCTGGAAAAAGTAATCAAAATTTTGCAAATCAAATTTGCACAATTTTTAACCCCCAGGTGTTCAATTGTATATGCCCATTTAATTGTAAATAAATAAATCAGCATTCTGTGAAAATTAATTTTTTTCTGCTCTCTATACACTAATATTGACAGAATGTGCATGTCCTTTAGGAATAGCTAAAATTAAACAACATGAGCTATGAAATCTAATGTATCTAAATAAAGAGATTTGTGATCATTTTATTGCTCATTCTTCCTAGGAACCAGCTGAGAGAAGTAAGTATTTCTATTGCAATTTGAGAAAAGAGGAAATATGTTCAATGATTCGCCCCTTGTGCCCAGTCTAGGCATTTAGTTTACATGCATTTTTAGAAATCCTACTATGTGAAAGTTTTATGTTATTTAAGGAACTGGAGAGTACAGGCTGGAAATACTTTTGCTCACTAGTCTTTTTCATTTCAGCATCTCTCCCAATCAATCTTTTCCCATCTTGATCAACATACAAAGACAAAATTAATCATTCTCTGTGGTTTGAACATCACTTGTTGTCTCTATGGCCTCTATTCCTCCTTTATCTTCCATTTCACACCTTGATTCATTTCCACCCTTAAAGAAGTTAGAAATAGTGTACACCAAATGGCCTTCTCATGTTACCTGGCATTGTTCATTGAATCAATACTGAGAGGTGATGAGTATTTTGCTCTAGATGTGTGCTATCCAAACTTTCACCAAGTATAACCTGGGTTCTTTCAAAAATGGAATAGTCATGTCCTAGGACAGTGATGGTGAACCTTTTAGAATCTGAATGGCCAGGCTACAACTCTCATACCACATGTGATCCCCCACCTTACCTCAGATAAGGGAGGGAAGAAGTGCTCCCATTGGGCTTCTGGGAAGAGGGATGGGGGGATGAGAAAAATGTCCTCAAGAGTGTGGAGAGGGCAGGGGAGCAGCCCCCTTTGGCACATGTGCCATAGGTTTACCAACTCAGCCCTAGGAGAAGGTTCCCAGAACATGCCACCCTCCTCTACCCCTCTAATCTTTACTTACCATCTCTCTTCCCCACCCCCAAACACATGTATATACTCCCAACCTATATTTCCAGACCAACCATACCAAATCCCACCCTTATACATACCATGCCCCAGAAAACATGACCTATTCTCATACCAATGTTATCAAATTACCTATTTTCATTTTAAATCATTATTCTCCGGCTATTATATCTCTAATATTCTTTACTTTTCTGGCAAAAAAAAAGTGTTGTTGCTTCAATAAGCAGTAAGTGGTTATTACTAGTCTGTTGTTTAGTACACAGATCATGTGTCCTCATGCTCACAGGATTCATGTGAAAATATCACCAAGGAGAGCCCCTGATACAGAGCTGAGCTACCTGAGCCTGGGAGAAATCATTGAGGTTGGTAATAAAAGTAAGTTTTAAAAAACACTGAACTTCAGAAAAAGAGAGAGCCTCAAAAAGACCTTCCCACTCAAGAACTTTGCCCATGTGCTCTCAATTCATGAAAATAATGTTCCAAAATTAGGTGATTAACCTCCTGACAGATGGGAACTCTATTAAGCACACCCTTTTTTAACTTTCTGGTTCCTGCTTCAGACCTCAACATCCTTTTAGTCACCCACGGTCACAAGCCTGGAGCCAACCTCAAATTATTCATTCTCCTTTATCCTCTATATTCAATCAACTGCCAAATCTGGTAATTCCATAGCATCAGTCACATCCATCTCTTCTCAATGGCAGTCATTCTAATTCAGGCTCTCTTTACTTCTCATTAGGACTATTACAATAGCCTCCTAATGGGTCTGTGTGCCTAAAGTCTCTCCTCTCAAATTCATCTCTGCACAACTTCCTAGTGCATATACCTAAAAGGTAGATCTGAAATCTGATCATGTTACTTTGGAATTATTCAAATAAAGTGACTAAAATGGCTATATTCTTTGACACAGAGATTCTACTTCTAGGCATATATCCCATACACACTAAAATATTTAAGGAAACAATTTTTTGTGGTAGCAAAGAAATGGAAACAAAGTAAACGGCCATCAAACGGAAAGGGATTAAAAATGTTGTGGTACATGAATATAATGGAATATTACTATGCTGTAAGAAATAGCAAAAATGAGTAATTTAAATAAGTATGTACTTACATGAACTGATGTAAAGTAATCAAAATCAAGAGTGCAGTATATATTTAATGACCACAGTAATTTAAATGAAAAGAACAACCAACAAAAAAATAAAAGGAATGTTATAAAATTACAAAAAATAAGCATGGCCTCAGAAAAGAGATATTAGAATCTTTTGGTGGGAGGTCTGCAAGTATGGAACATGAAAAATATTTTTATTTTTTAAGGTTTTGATTATTTTTCCTCTTTTCTCTTAAAAAAATACCTTTTAGGTAGGCTGAATCTCTGAGGTAGGAAAAGGGGAGAGACATAGGGGAAATTTAGCTGCTAAAAATACCAAAAGATATTTTTTCTCATTTTAAGAAAAATTATCTTTTTGAGAATGAGATAAGATCTCAGTTCAACCAAGGAAAGAGAACATTTTCACTAAGAGGTAAGTTTGCTTTTAACGGGATCTAGGGTTGGTAAGTACTGAAAACCAAGGGCATGTGGGAGCCAACCTCCACACTTCTGGCTTGGAGGAGATCTCCCATCAACTAGTGAAAAGTTGATACTCTCCACTAAGCCACCTCTCTCAAATTGTCTTTCTGCCATGAAAATTTGCATCCTATAATATGTGAGAGAGAAAGAACCTATGATGAACTAAAGGACATACAATCAATCCTAGACTAAGTTCATTATTATAATCAGACATCTATGTACCTGATAAAGGGAGTACCTTGTGGAAGAAATCCATCCTTGGAACTGAAGGGGTTAGGATAGAGATATGGAGCAAGAGAAGGCTATACTTCCTAGAAGCATATAATGGGAGGAGAAAAGTGTGGTCGTAACTGTTGAAGCGAAAGAAAACTAATATCCTAAACCTCCAAACCTAGCCTCACAGCGACACCTGCTGGTAATATCAATAAGATATCCCTCTGAATCCTATGCTTTCTGAACGAGAGAGAGAGAGAGAGAGAGAGAGAGAGAGAGAGAGAGAGAGAGAGAGAGAGAGAGAGAATGCTTTCTTGCAATTTACAGAACTTGAGCCCTGATTGTCATTCTTATAGGCAGGGTCAGAAGAGGTAGTTGGGACTAAGTCCTATCCAGAACTGCAGGAACTAAGACAAATCTATTAATGCTATAAAGGTTGTATATGAATATCAGGGAAATAGGAAGACAGGGAGGAAAACCAGATCACAAGACTTAGGTGTTTTTTAAGCCAAATTGGGGTTCAACAAACTAGAGAGCAGAAACTAAGCAAAGTAACTCAGAGCCTTGCTCAGGTCTTTCCCCTTTTTTTTTCTTTTTTTGGGTGAATTAGTTGCTCCCATCCAACTGTAACTCTTTAACTAGTATTTTACCCAAAATATTACCCCCAAGCCCACGGCAGTGATTATAATTTGGGTTTGGGCAATCAGTGCCCACAGTCCCATTACTGTCTTCTTGCTGAATCTGCAATTTGACAGTCTGATAAACAATAGCACGGAGAGAGGTGTGAACTTCCACTATTTATCTCAATGGGCTGTTAACTTTGAAACCTAATTATGATCACTTAAATGCCAACACCGTTAATCATTTCACTGCTGATCACTGTACCAGAAACAGCCAGCTACCTAATGTGCTTCTCCATGGGGGCTGCTGGACTCAGTTGTCATATGCGAGGATCACACATCTAGAGTTGCCAGGGACCTCCCTTTCCCTTAGCAATCAGCCTTGAGTTGACCAAATAGTCACATTCAATACTGGAGTCCTTAGAGTCATCTCTAATCAAATCATTCTCAACTGTGAATGATAATAAGGATAAAAGAGGAAATATAAATAAGAAGGAATGGAGTTCATGATATCAGAGTGCTGGATTAGGAGTCTGGAAGACTTAGGTTCAAATACTACCTCAGTCATTTACTAACTGTTACTTTTGGGAAGTCAATAAAATTTCTTTGAGTCTCAATTTCCACAGCTGTAAAAGGAAGACATTGGACTAGATGGTGTCTAAGGTCCCTTCCAGTTATAAAACTATGTGTAGGATTTCTGTGTAGGACGTAGTGAGAGCACTGAATGCTTTGAGGGGCAACAGATTACAAGAGAATCATAGATTTAAAGTTAAAAAGGTAGCAGAGGCCAACATAATCCAACACATTCATTTTAGAGATGGGGTTTTGTAGTCTAGAGAGTTTTCACAAGTGTGCCCAAGATCACATAGTGAAAATTATTAGCACTAGTATTCATATAGCACTTTAAGTTTTGCAAAATATTTTATAGTTAACATCTTATTTTATCCTCATAAAAACCCTCAGAGATTTTGTTATTGTTCTGCTATTTTCAGTCATATCCAACTCTTCATGACTCCATTCATGGTTTTCTTGACAAGTACTAAAGTGGTTTGCCTTTTCATCTTGAACTCATTTACAGAAAGGAAACTGAAGCAAACAGGATTAAGTGACTTGGCTAGAATCACACAACTTATAAGTGTCTGTGGCCAGATTTCAACTCAGAGAGATGAGCCTCAAGCACTCTATCTATTGCATGACCTAGGTGCTGCTTTTAACTCCATTTTATAGATAATGAAACTGAAGCAGAGATTAAGTGACTTGTCCAGAGTTTCTTAGTTAGAATCTGAGTCCAAGTTTGAATTCAGGTGCTAGGATTATGAACCCAGGACTTTTAACCCTAAAGTCAGTATACTTTGAATTACAGTTATACCATTGTACTTCCTATTTGGAAGACTGAGGCACAATGAGGACAATATCAACAAGGTAAACTGGGAAAATCTCCTTGACTTTTCCAGTAAGCAGTTTCCAAGATGGTAGACCATTGCTGTTCTTTCTCTCACCTCCAATCGTACTGAAAAAGTCCATGTACTCTTCCCCTTCCATCTTCAAAATCAAGAAAATACCCTGTTACCCTCTGGGAGTTTCACTCTGCTATGAAGAATACATAGGTTGTTTCCATGGCTAAACAAAGACAAGATCCCATAGTTTGAGGGGGACAACTCCTACAGCCAATGACATTGTTTCTTTTAAACACATCCAGGTTTTTATCTCTAAGTATCCAAAAAAGAAGTTCATAGATGTTCAATTGCCTTGGTTATAGAATTCCTATGGGTAAGAGTTTATAAATAGGGGTTAAAATAACATAGAGATGTCCACCTACCCCATGTTCCACATCCCTCCTGGTCTGGGGAGTCATATCTTTGGAAACTGCAGGATGCCAGCAATTAGGTGGTACACCAGGTAGAATACTGGGCCTGGAATCAGGAAGACTTGAGTTCAAATGTGGCCTCAGACACTTCTGGCTATGCAATCCTTGGGCAAGTCATTTAACCTCTGTTCTTCTTAGTTTCCTCAATTGTAAAATGAGGATAATTATAGCCTCCCAGGGTTGTTGTGAAGATCAAATGAAGTATTAATTCTAAAGTGTTTAGCCTAGTTTCTGCCACTTGGTAGAGGCTATATAAATGTTAGCTATTTATTATTCCATAAGAGGCATAAAAAAGGCCATCCTTGAAGAAATACCACCTTTAAAGAATCCTGTGCCAGATTTTTGGACAAAACACAGACAGAAACTAGCCATTCGGGAGTATAATGATAATTTTATATTAGCAAAAATCTGTTTAATGGAACAAGTTTTCCTGATTCCAGGACTTCAGATTCTAGGGATCTCTGTCCAGTTGAATGCGGATGTCAGGAACATTTTTCCTTGACTCTTTATGTTGCCAACTGACATATGACTTGGTGAGCCTGGAGATTTTATTCAAACTTGTTTAAATTACATGCACATATCTATTCTCTCCCTAAATTTTCTGCATAGTAGCTCAGGCGCAATACTTACTCAGGATACTCAGGGGGAAAATAGCCAAAATATGCAACTGTGCAGGCTCCTGAGCAGGGTTGGGTCAGTGGTGCATTGGAGTACAGAGTTAAAATATAGGCCTGTGCTTTTCCTCCTCCTCTTTAATTTTGCAATTGAATTCATGGTAATGAAAACAGAGGACAACTTGGAAACAAGTACAATATTGACAGGTGCTCAGAAGTCCCCCTGAAATTCCGCTGCTCTGTTTGTTCCCTCTGCCCTTCCCCCCACCCACATGCATCTTAGAAATGCTTCTGGGCTAAATATAGTTGGTTTGGGGAGGTGGATGAAATAGATAAGATGCTGAAGCTTTTAAAAAAAAAAAAAAACATTTTATCCGAGTACTAACTAGGGGACCACAAGTACCCAGAGGTAATAATAATAATAATAATAATGATAACTCATATTTTGCACAGTACTTCAAAGTCTAAAAGATCTTGCCCTATAATTTCTCTCTAAGAAAAGTGACAAAATTTTTTAACCCTTACATTTCATCTTAGAATCAATATTGTGTATTGATTTCAAGGCCAAAGAGCAGTAAGGGCTACACAATGAGGGTTTAGTGACTTGTTATACAGTTAGGAAGTGTCGGAGGTCAGATTTGAACCCAGGACCTCCTGCCTCTAGGCAAAAAGTGACACAATTATTATTGTTGTAAGGGTAGTTCATCAGTGGAGCTCCTTATTAATTGGATGAATCCTCCGATCAGCTTAAGTGGTGCAATGGAGAGAATGCTGGTCCTGAAGTCAAGAAGATCCCATCTTCCTGAGTTTAAATTTGGCTTCAGACACTTATTAGTTATGTGACCCTGAGAAAGTCACTTAACACTAGTTGACTCAGTTTCCCCCTCTATAAATTGAGCTGGAGAAGGAAATGGCAAATTACTCCAGTATCTTTGCCAAGAAAACCCCAAATTAGGGTCACAGAGTTGGACACAACTTAAGCAGCTTAACAACCAATCAGTTTGAGGAGAATAATATAGGGCAGGATTTTTATCAAAAGGACATCATCTATGGAAGTAGTCATATTCCCCAAAACCTTACTAAGAGGGTTGAGCAGCCCCACAGAATGGTTTCTCCTTTTTATGTACTTGCTCTTATTTGAATTTCTAGACCACAGATCAGCAAAGGAGGTCGTGAACATCTTCCTATGGACCCCAGTAGAAATGTTGAAGCACAGGA
The DNA here is from genome assembly GCF_016433145.1 of Gracilinanus agilis. Taxonomy (NCBI): domain Eukaryota; kingdom Metazoa; phylum Chordata; class Mammalia; order Didelphimorphia; family Didelphidae; genus Gracilinanus; species Gracilinanus agilis. The sequence continues at coordinate 528,385,072 of NC_058130.1, forward strand.
GAAGCATATGGCAAAACACATAGCAGTATGTATTTCCTCAGGCTATCTGAGGTTCTGGGTTGCTGTCTGTCTTTCCTTTTCCTTTTCTGAGTGTAGGTCATAGACTAGAAATCCTAAAAATGGACTTTACCAGGTTTAGGGGTTGCCTAGTGGATAATCCAAAATTCAAGAGTTCCCAAATTGGAAAGACGGCTTCCTAGAGCAGGGGTTCATGATCTTTTGTATATTGGATAGCCCTTTCAGAGTCTTTTGGAACTTGTGGTCTTCGCAGAAAAAAAAATGTTTTTAAATATCTAAAATAAAATGCATAGGATGCTAACAGTCGTTTTTTTTAAAAGACAAGTTCACAGGTCCCAGATTAAGAACTGCAGCCATAGAGACCTCCTCAACAGTGAGCTTCTCAGGAAAGGAAGAAGAGGGTCATCATTCCTGTTGAGTCGGAAAATAGTAAATATGTCTTGGTGGAAGGTGGACTATTCTAACCCTTCCCTAATATTACTCCGAGTTGCTTAGAGAGTGCAGATATGAGGTAAATGAGTGATACTTGTAGAGCCCCCAAAGCATCTTTACCTTACAAAAGAATGCTAAGGGACAATTTCAGGGCTTTGAGTTTCTGTATTTGTCCCAGGGTTCCTGGTTTCCTGTTACTTGTTAGTGGTTTAAGCATAGAGGATAAAAAAAAGGCTACCAAATTCCAAATAGCCATATTCTATACTGAGTTTCTGTGTGGTCATTGGGGACTCTGTTACACAGGTTTCCAGAAACCTATATATGAACTTTCTTTTGGAGATTTTCCTGAAGTAAAATTTCAAACTAGGGATAATGCTCTACAGAGGAAACCTGACCTTCTTAGACTATGTGAACCCTGAGTTTTGAGGGGGAAGAGGAAGAAGAGGAAGAAGAGGGATGAAGAATAAGGACCCTGGGTTAAAAGTTTCAGTATTTCCATTATGCAGACATGGAAAATGAGGCCCAGAGAGGTTAAATAACTTGCCCAAAGTCACAGCATGACTTCTGAGTCCCTCTGCTCCAGAGAACTGTTCTCCAATATTAGCAATAATTATTTAATTGCAAAACGTTCTGATCCTATATGACCAATTGTCCACCAGGATTCTTCATCTGTATATCTGTATGGATATCAGACTCAACACACCCCAAAAGATATCTGTTGAAGGCATTACTTTCTTTCTACACATCCAGGTTTGCAACCTTTAATTCTTGCCTGACTTTTACCTCTGTCTCATTACCTGTATCCTATCAGTTGCTGAGTCTTGACCACTCTACTTTGCAAGATCTCTTCAATCTACCTCATCTTCCCCACACAGTCTCTTCCCTAATTCACACATTTATCAACTCTCATCTAAACCCAGGGTTCTCATTTAGTAGTTCTTAAATGTTTTTCAGGATCATGATCCCAGGAGTTCTCACTAAAATTATCTATGTACTGTACTGTAATAATGCCTTAAGCAGTAAATGATTGTCAAATATTATGAATAATGTATTAAATTACTTGAGGGTTCACAATGTATTATTTTTGTTATTGTTTAAAGGAGTTAGAGGAACAAAAATGTTGAGAATTATTGATCTAGACCTCTGGTGGTGAACCTATGGCATCTGTGCCAGATGGGGCACTCGGATCCTTTTCTGTGGGCATGCATGCCATCACCCCAGCACAGTTTGCCAGAGTTCATTCTTGGAAAGCCAGAGGGATGCAGGGCTGGGCTGCTGCCCTACCCCTCACTTAAGGACATTTCTCATATCACCCACCCCTCTAAAAGGTTCACCATCACTGACCTAGACTATTATGATAGCCTCTTCTTTGGTCTCTCTGTGTCTGACCCCTTCCTTCTCCAATCTATCCCCTCCATAACTGTCAAGTTCATATTCAAAAAATATAGATCTGACCAAGCCATTGCCCTACTCAAAAATCTTGAAATGGTATCTGTTGTTCCTAGGATGAAATACAAAAATGTAGTCTGTTATTTAAAGCCCTCCACAATCTGGCTACCAACTATATTTACAGCTTTATTTAGTATGATTCCTTTTTACCTATAATCTGTTTTAATAGGACTGCCAGCTAACTATTCTTCATATACAATATTCCTTCTCCTACCTTTCTTCCTTTGCAAAATTCAGCAAACTCTTCCCCCACCTCAATCTATCTAGGAAAACATCAAAGTTTTTGATGGACAAAAAATGAGTTTTACTTCTAAAAAATAAGCATAAAAAAGACAGAATTATTGACTAGGTCAATGCAGATCAATAACCTTTCCTCCTTAAGTTACTTTTTTCTATTCTGAATTTTTGAAATAATTGAATATTTGAAATCAAAATGGACCTTTAGAAAAGTCTAACTCAACGTGGGCTACTTGTCTGGAACATTGCTGTAGCATAGTAAGATAGAGAAATAGTCTCACAGCCTGAGAGGCATAGATTCAAGTATCACCACTGATACATACTTGCTGTGTGATCCTAGACAAGTTACCTAACTTCTTAGTATTCTAGCTACTTGTTTAAGCTGTAAGTCTCATAGAAGATTCTGACTTATACAACATAGGGAGGGCTTTCATTTTTTTATGCCAATGAAATCATAGCTCCAACTCTTATCCTAACCTTAGTCTGTGGACACTCTGCTTGGATTGTGTTATTTATGCATAAAAGCTATGACTACAGAACTATACTGCCCTGATCGGGGAAAGATTTTAGTCATGGAGCTGAATGGACTGGTAGGTGACACTGAAAAGATGAATCTCCTGACCTGGTAGCAGGCAGCCACACTTGGCAGAAACTTCACACCTATTAGAACATCTAAGACTGAGAAAGTAATGCCAATCAGAGACAAGCACATCCCAAAGCCGCATCTGAAACATGGAAAGAGTCCAGTAAAAGCAGCCCATTGATGTCTCCAAATGATTTCAATGGTCTTCCAGCGTTAGAGAAGTGAGTTGTTTCCTCATAGACTCAGAGAGGTTCCATTTTGCCAAAAGTCCCACAGTAAGTAGCTGAGCCAGAAAGTGAATCCAGTTCAATGATCTCCAAATCTAGTGTTCTTTTATCTACACCATTCTGTGGGGGAAAATCAATATACAACTTGAAGGCACTCCCCAACTCATAAAGTAAGTCCCAAAGACATGATTACCCAAGCTTCAAAGTGCTCTGTGGTTTCACATCTACTCAAAGGCTTAGTTCATAAATCTCCAGTGATGTTTACCTTTATTAGTTCAAAGCAAATAAAGTTAATGACGTAGCATCACAAGAAAAGTAGTAATAAAGCATCTCCCCTATAATCCTGGGGCACGCCCTTCTACAAAAATGCCTTTAATGAGAAGATTGAGCATATAAGGACACATGCATAGAAAAGACATGTGTCCAGGGCATACACTTGGAGGGACATACGCAGACAAGGCTCACATGTGAGGTAGACATGCAGGGAACAAGTATGTCCTGGAAACACACATCAAGCTGCAACTCATGCCTCCATTTCTAAGGGCTACTGGCATTGCCTGGCAGTGTCAAAGAACTGCTCCCTCTAGGTCTGTTCCCCTGTTGTTCTCCCCTCAGCTCATTCTTTGTGCTAAACATCACTTCCATCCATCAGACCTCTCCAATGTCATGATGGCTGTTGCCAGGAATGGTTCCATGGAACAAGTGGCTGTGGATCTCAATTTTTAGCTTCTGGCTTCCACTGGAGTCCTTGGCTAAAGAGCTACTATGTCTTTATCAGAAGAGTGGATTCCCCAATTTTTTTAGACCCTTACTTTCCATCTTAGAATTAATACTGTTGTAAGGCAGAAGAGGAGTAAGGGGTAGGCAATGGGAGTTAAATGCCAGCTAGTTAGTGTCTGAGGCCACATTTGAACCCAGTACTTCCTATCTCTAGGTCTGGCTCTCAATCTGCTGAGCCACCCAGTTGTTCCCTGAATAAATATTTATTGAGGACCTACTATGGGCCAGGGACTGTGCTAAATGTTGGGGATACAAAAAGAAGACAGTCACTGCCCATCAGGAACTTATAATCTCCTCAGGGAGACAACTTACAAACACACACACAGATATATATAAAACACATATATGGGAAGAGAAAGCACTGAAATTTAAAAAGCATTAGGGAAGGCTTTCTATAGAAGGAGGAATTTTAGCAAGGACTTAAAGGAAGCCAGGAAGTTCAGTGGAGAGGAAGAGGGAGAATGCACCAGAGAAAATGCCCAGAGTCCAGAGATGGAGAGCCTTCTTTGTGGAATAGCCAGAAGGCCAATATCACTGAATTGAAGAGTATTTGTTGAGGAGAAAGGTGTAAGAAGACTAGAAAGGTAGGGGGTGGCTAGGTCAGGAAGGGCTTTGAATGCCAAACAGCATTTTATATTTGCTCCTGGAGGCTCCTGGAGCCACTACAGTTTATCAGCTAGGGAAAGGTGGAAGGGCCGTGACATGATCAGACCAATGTTTTAAGAAAATCACTTTATTGGCTAAAGGAGGAATGGATTGTAGTGGGGAACTGAGGCAGGCAGAGCCACCAGCAGGCTACTGCAGTGTCCAGGCATGAGATGATGAGGACCTGCGCTAGAGTGGTGGCAGTGTCAGACAAGAGAAGGAGATATATTGGAGAGATATTGCAAAGGTTAAATTATCACATCTTGGCAATAGCTTAGACATGGGGGAAAAGGGGACTAAGAGATAGCAGTTCCCAACCTAAGGAGTCAACGTGGAGTCTATCAGTTACCCTCTGAAGGGGAGCAGTAGGCATTGGTGATTTGAAGGTTTTTCTCAGCAGCTTCCTTGCCCAGGACAGCATGATTTTTCAGAGGTGGCATGCTGACTCCGCTCCCTTCTTGCTTCATTTCATTGACAATGTGGACCCAAATTCATACCTGTTTACATCAGTGTCATCTCTCTTAGGAATAAGCACCCAGAGACAGTGGGAAACATGTCTGATTTATTTGCTCTGCACAGCCCCCAGTTTAGTGCACCTTAATAAATTCTGATTGATGATAATGAGTACAGGCTGCTCTCTATTTAATATAGAACATGCAAAGGACAAAACCTACAAATGTACTTAAAATCATGAAAGACAATGTGCTGTGGCAGCTAAGAACTGGCCTTAAAGTCAAGAAGACCTGGGTTCAAGTCCCATCTCTGATATATACTGGCTGTGTGTCTTGAATAAGTCATGTAACTCCTTATTAACCCCCGCCCCGCTCCAGGCAACTCTCTAAGGCTGTAAATTGCAGAACAGTTGCTGATCTGCTTGGGTAAAGGGAGTTTCTTTGCAGGTAAGCTCCCTAACCTGATGGAATCACAGGTCAGGTTAAAAAAAATTAAACACTTTAATAATATAGTTTATTAGGTCTAAATGTTAGAGCAGATGTCGTGTTTTAGAGTGTAAAAGATAAAGGCTTTGGAACTGTATATGGGGAAAATTATTAAAATCATTCATGCCCTTTCACCTAGGTATCTCACTAATGAGTCTATACAGAAAGGACCCATCTAAAGCAAAATATTCATAGCAACACTCTTTGTGGTAGCAAAAGCCTAGAAATAAAGTGGGAGCTGGTAGACTAAAGAATGGTTGAAGGCACAGGATTGCACTGCAGAGTCAAAACCAGGAATTTTAGGGCCTAAAGCAAGAGGACAGAAGTTGAGTTGAAAGTAGTCAGAGTAAGGTGAGCAGAGACCATATGGACACCTGAGGATACCAGGTCAAGCTAGAGGGAGGAAAGGAAGGGAAGCCACTCCTTCAGAACATCTAATAGCTTCTTGAGAATTACCATTAGGCTCCAAGATGGCAGTAGCAAGGGTGGGAAAAGAGGAGGGATACCCCTCTTCACACTTCCAGTCCACATTATCACTATCTTTATCTAATTGCAGGTGGAGCCCCAGGTTCAAATATTTCTCAATTCAAGCTGATTATGGAAGAAACCCATATCTAGACAAAAAAGCAGCAAAGGGTTAAAACTCCAACCAAAGCAAAAATGGTGAAATCAGCAGCAGTGCTAATATGACACAGGCCAAGTAGATGCATGCCTTCTGGTCTTACCCAACTGTGAATAGGAAGGAGTAGAAGGGGCTATTAGTCACTAGACCAAGTGAATTGGATGGAGGACATAAGAGAGCAGCATGTGCTCTCATACTCTCCTCCTCCTCCTCTTTCTCTCCAGGAAAGCCTGACCTAGTGCAAACTAAGATCTGAGTCTTCCCATCCCATCAGAACTTCAACTGGGATGAGGAGGTCAAGGTGGATAAAAGAGTGTGGTTTATAGCCTAAAGTTCTTCTCCAGAATTCTGCTTGATGGTGGGGCAACCTCACACCTTCCCCAACCCAGGCACCCAGCACATCCCTGATTTAAAGATTCAGGAATAACCTGCTCTTTCCATCTCCAACCCTTTGATTGAGTAGGAGATTTCCAGAATGATGGGACCCTAGGTGCTGGGAAATAGTTAATAACTGGTTTGGACTTCCCCAGATGTTGTTAGAGGAATGTTGGCAAACCTCAGCAAGGTTAGCCCAATGTCAGACAAATCATGCCTGAAAGAGGAGTGGCAAGCAAACTCAGGAATTATATGAGCACCAATTACAAAACAGTTTTCACACAAATAAAGTCAGATCTAAACAAGTGGGAAAACATCAATTGCTCATTGGTAAGCTGAGCCAATACAATAAAAATAACAATTCTATACAAGTTAGTTTGCTTATTTTGTATTATATCAATCAAACTACCAAAAATTATTTCATAGAAGTAGAAAAAAAGATAACAAAATTCATTTGGAAGAACAAAGAGTCAAGAATATCAAGAGAACTAATGAAAAAATTATGTAGGAAGGTGGTCTAGCCTTACCAGATCTCAAACTATATTATAAAGTGGTAATCATCAAAACAATTTGGTACTGGTTAAGAAAAAGAGTTGGGAATCAATCAAATGGATTTAGGTACATAATACCCAATAGTAAATGACCATAGTAATCTACTCTTGAATAAATCTAAAGATCCAAACTTTTGGGCCAAGAACTTGATATTTGACAAAAACTACTAAGAAAATTGGAAAAGAGTATGACAGAAATTAGGTAAAAACTCACGTTCACCTCTTATAACAACATAAGGTCAAAACAGGTACATGATTTAGACATAGATGGTAATCATACATCAGTGGAACATTGAATAGTTTAGCTATCAGTCCTATAGATAAGGGAAGAATTTGTAATTAAACAAGAGAAAAAAAGCATAATGATGCAAAATGGATAATTTCGATTATATTAAATTTAAAAGGTTTTGCATAAACAAAACAATCAAGATTATAAGAAAAGCAGAAATCTGGGGGGAAATTTTTTATAGCAAATGTCTCCAATTAAGGCCTCATTTCTCAAATATATAGAGAACCGAGTCAAGTTTATTAGGATACAAGTCATTCCCCAACTGATAAATGGTCAAAGGATATGAATAGATGGTTATAAAATGAAGAAATCAGTTATCTATAGTCATGTGAAAAATGTTCTAAATTGCTATATATTTTTAAATTTATTTATAACCTTACCTTTTGTCTTAGAATTGATCATTTCTAGGCAGAAGAGTAGTAAGAGTTAGGCAAACAAGGTTAGGTGATTTGCCCAGGTTTATACAGTTAGAAAGTATCTGAGATCAGATTTGAACCCAGGTCTTCTCAATGTTCTCTCCACTGTGCTACACCTAAACCACTATTAATTAAAGAAATTAAAATTAAAATAACTCTGAGATACCACCTCATCATATCTATCAGATTGGCCAATATGACAGAAAAGGAAAATGATAAATGCTGGAGGGGATGTAGGAAAATTGGAATATTAACACACTGTTGATGGAGTTGTAAACTGGTTCTACTATTCTGGAGAGCAATTTGGAACTCTGCCCAAAGGGCTATAAAACTGTGCTTATGCACTGATCCAGTGATACCACTACTAGGACTATATTCCAAAGAGATTTTTTTAAGAGAGAAAAGGACATATTTATGCAAAAATATTAGAGTAGTTCTCTTTGTGGTGTCCAAGAATTAGAAATTTGGGGGATATTCATCAACTGGGGAATGGTTAAACAGGCTGTGGCATATGATTGCAATAGAATACTTTTGTGTATAAGAAACGATGCCCAGGAAAATTCCAGAAATCCTGGAAAGACTTACATGAACTGATGAAAAGTGAAGTAAGCAGAACCAGAAGAACACTATACATAGTAACAGCAATACTATATACAATGATCAATGGTAAACAACTTAGCTGTTCTCAACAACATAAAGAACCAAGACAATTCCAAAGGATTCATGACCAATGTGGAAATGTTTTTCATGATCACACAAGCATAACTAATCAAATTGCTTGCTGTCATATAGAAAGGGAAGGAAGAAAGTAGGAGAGGAGAAGGAAGAGATTTCAGAGCTCAAAATTTTAGAAAACAAATAAATAAAAACAAATATAAAAAATTTCTATATAATTGGATAAAAAATAAAATGGTATATTTTAAAAGGTGTGGGTAGGTTAGCTGGATCTACCCTCCTGCCCTCACCTCTCCAAGAAGACCTGTAGTGCTGTTCCATTACCTGATAGGTGAGATGGGGGAGAGATTCTGGTTCTGCACTAAATTCAGCTGTACTCAATTCAAGACAATAGATGATCAGGATAACCAATTTAGATCGAATTCATATATTTTGTGTATTTAGCCCATGTCAAAGAGGTTTGTGAAAGGCATTTTGGGTTCTAGTTTTAAATTTTCAACTTAACTCTAGGATTTACAATAATAATAGTAATCAATTTCCCAAGCTTTTTTCCTTAAGTCCATGTCTACCAGCTGTGAAAAGAAGAGAATAAACATTTATATAATACCTACTGTGTGCCAAATATTGTGCTTTTACAAATATCTCATTTGATCCTCACAACAACCCAGCAAAAGGTTGTGGCTAATAGAATTAATTGAGGAAACTGAGGTAGACAAAAGTTAAAGTGACTTTCCCAAAGACACATTACTAATAAGTGCCTGAATCTGGGGAAATTGAATTTGAATTCAGTTCTTCCTGAGCCTGACCTAATACTCTATTCACTATGCAATTTGAAGCAGTCTCTACCACCAGTGAGTACCTTAGGATAGTTTTCCAAACTATGAATTATGAGGTCCAGAAACTAGGAGGGCTGGAAAGGCCAAGAAAAGCAACAGATCAGATGCCTGTTGCCTAGTCCAATTCATAATGACATCCACTTTTCCCCTGTAAAAACAAGGTTCAAAACAAAGCTAAAAAAATAGAAATAAATTCTAATGAGAATAATTTCAATTGGTCAAGAGATAACAGAAAGGCAACATCTAGAAATGGGTGGCTGGATCAAGAGAATATTTAAATGTTCTTCCCCCTGAAATGTTCTTCTCTTTTCCCTCTGGCTACTTAAATCCTTTCCAGCCCACATCCTTATTCCTCTGATTTTTCCCAAATTTTTCTGGTTGTCAATGATTTCTACCTCTCGAATCCTTTATCCATTTTATTTGTATTCCTTATTTAGCAGTATACTAAATGCGCTTTGCAAAATTTCTTAGAACTATGCTTTGAACTATGGTTTATCTTTTGGATTTTTGTTTACTTTTTCACCAACTTATGAAAATGCCTCTTTTTGGAAAGAATTGTACTTTCTCTCTCTTGACATCTTCTACAGCATCTCACAGAGTAACTTGCCCAGAGTTGACATTCAATGTTAATTGAACATTGATTAATTTTGATGATAAATATGAACTAATTTTAAAATCAATAGTTAATTGAGCAGAAGTCCTAGATCAGAAACCAGATTTTTCTGGCTTAAGAAAGATTATTTGGGATCCTGAATACTCTGAATATTGTAAGGAAAGACAATATGGACTTGCAGAGAGTGGAGAAATATGAAATGACTGCTAACATGTCAATAAGGAGTATAAGTCCCTGAGTGGGAATATTATGAATACAATATATCATATATGAAAGTTGCTTTATAGCTACATTTCCACCAACCTCTACTGGTACAGTTGATTTTTTAAACTAAAGTAGAAATCTTTACATTTATCTCTATTAAGTTTCATCTTGATAGAACTGGCCCAATATTTCAGTCTATCAAGATCTTTTGGGATTTATCAAGGCTATTGGGATTTAGCCCAATCTTCTATACACTCAAAATCTTCTTGGATCCTCTGTCACCCAGCACATTATCTATCTCTTCCAGCACTTTGTCGTCTTCAAATGTAATGTCATATGTGTCTTTATTCAAGTCATTGATAAAATATATATAAGTATATATTAAGCAGTAAAAGACCAAGTATATAGCCCTAGAATGCTGAACTGAAGATCTCTTGCCAAATTCACACCATTAGCAACTATTCTTTAACTCTGCCTATTCAATTGGATCTGAATCCACATAATTGTATTATTATCTAATCCAAATCTCTCCACCTTTTCCACAAGAAGACCTTGGGATATTATATCAAATTCTTTGTTAAAAAGCTAGGTAAATTAGAGCTTCAGTATTAAACTTATCTATATATAATCTTATCTATTCATCTTATCTTATCTTAATCTATTTGATTAGCAACTGATAAGACTTCCCATGTTGGCTTTTTTTCAATTGACAAGATTTTCATTTATTTTCTTTTTTCTTCACTCTCACCTCTCCCTTCCCACACTTGAAAAATATTAAAAATGAAATTTTTTAAAATCATTCTAATAAATAGACATAATCATACAAAACAAATTCTCAAATTGCTCATGTCCAAAACTCTCATTGTATGTATTAATTCCTCACTTTTCTGTCAGGATATGGATAGCATTCTTTATTATCTTTTTTTTTGGGGGGGGGGATTAATGGTTGGTCATTGAGTTGATCCCATACTGGCTTTTTATAATTATTCCTTTCTATTAACTTACAATTTCTTTAGTCATCAATTCTAAAATTTTCTTGGGAGTCAAACTCCTTGGTAGATGGCAGACCTGGCTGACAAGAGGTCCAACCCAAGACAAAGGAGACAGAGAGTTGAGTAATGTAACGAAGCTTTATTGTGGGAAAGGATGAAGGGGAGGAGGAAGGGAGAGGAAGAGGGGAGCCTACAACCTGTAGATGGCTAGGGGGTCTCCACTTGGGTGGAGAAGAGGGCAATCTCTTATAGGGTGGTGTTCTAGGATGAGGTGACCTGGATTGGCCCTATTGGGCAAAGTTGGGGTACATGTGTCCAGAGGATTGGATAGCCCTAAGGGAGTGGCTTTGGGGGTGGGGGCTTTTGGTTCCCAGGCTTGTATAGTCCTTAGTATGGTACAGACAGTATAAGTCCAGAACATCAATCCATCATGGATTTGTCAGGTCACAGCATGGGAAGAAGTAACAGTGCCCTATGAAGTGGGACTACTCTCTTTGTTCTGGAGTTCCAGCAGATGCAGAGGAGGAGAGGGCTATTGGTCTTGGCAGGGACTGGGAAAGGGGGAAAAGGGTTTTGGTCCCAGGATCCATCATTCTGTCCTTTGATTTATTTAAAAACAAAAAATTGGAGGGGGAAGAGAGAGAGGCTATGAGTACAAGGGGAAATGGGCAATGGTCTTGCTCATCAAAACTGCTTTCTGCTGAAATGGGCAATGTGTCATTAGGTTTCTCATGGTCCCATCTGCATCCCTAGGCCTAGATTGGTGTTGGTGGTTTCTGGAAAAATCTCAATAGAAAACCATTATGGGGGGGGGGAAGCAAGGGTATTAAAGGAGGGATATGAAGAAGAGTGGCAGGGAAAGCAGAAAAGGAGAAGAGATGAGAAGAAAGGAAAAGAATAAATATAGAATGGGGCACAGATATGGATATGCACATTCAAAATTTGTCCTTTTGCCTTGGAGCCAATACATAATATTGATTCTAAGATGGAATATAAGGGTTTGGCATTTTTTAAATAACTACCTGATCATTTCCTCTTTAATGAAAATCACATTAACATTTGCCCATCTCCATTTCTTCCTCTTCCATTCTCCATGACTATTCAATAAGAAAATTAAGGATTTTCTGTTCTAGAGTACAAGAGACTGAGTGAACAAAATTTGAGAAGGGTAATTAACAGTTAAAAAGCAGTAATAGGTGACCATTGATTGGCATCAGAGTTCTTAGAGGACAGTTCAGGAGGAAATGGGATCAATTGACAAAAAAATCAGTTGCAAGGACATTGGTTTGGGCCAAAAGGCAACAAGGGAGTAGACTTGAAACTGAAATCCAGAGCAGGGGACAAGAAGGGGAAGGAAAACCTTGATGACACACAATCCCAAAGGGAAATAACAGTTTAGCCTTGGGGTAAAGGTTCTAAGAAAAGTGGGTCAGTAAAAAGAATCTCAAACTGAGTCAGAATCTAGAGAAAAGACTTAGCAAAGATCTAAAATCATGGAATTTCTAAATGAACAGCCCCTCTCAAATCACCTAATTTAACTTCTTCATTTACATGTGAGGATACTGAGGTTCAGAAGTGACTAAATAGCCTATCTAAAGTAATTTCATTAGTTAATAGCAAAGATGGCCCTGGAGCCCATGTCTTTGACTCCTGACCCAATACTTTTTTTTTCAAACATTTATTAATATTCATTTTTAACATGGTTACATGATTCATGCTCCTCCTTTCCCCTTCGCCCCCCGCACTCCCCCCACCCATGGCCGATGCACATTTCCACTCGTTTTGTCATGTGTCCTTGATCAAGACCAATTTCCAAATCCAATACTTTTTAATACATAGTGATATGGGATTTAAAGTTTATGAATTAAATAATAAAATAAAAATCATCTCTTCAGGTCCTCTCATTTTACAAATGGTGAAACTGAAGCCCATAGATGTTAAGTAACATGATAGGGCACACAGTTAACAGCAAAGCTGAAATTCAAAGCCAGGTCTTCTGATTCCAAGTCCAATTGCCTTTTCCAGAGGCCACATGGAGCCACGTGGCCCCTTTTTAAATGTGTGTTTGATTTATTAATGTGAGAAAGAACAAATGACCCCAAATTCTTCTCTTACTGTAGGAAACATCAGTTTACTTGAACAGACTTTGTGTAATAGGTTGTGTTGCAGAAGCTGAAGAAGAAAGGATCTGGGGGCAGCGGGGACTAGAATTCAAGGAAATGACCAGTGATAAAGAAATCTGCTCCTCTTGTTTTCCTAAGGATGATGACAATCTCAAGAAGAAAGAGCTTGTCCAAGATATACCAGGTACAGGTTGGAGGCTCCCTCTAGTGGTGAGGAAAAAGATTTTTCGTGGAGTTTGCTGAGAAAACAAATTCATTTTTAACACATCATTTAATGATACTGGGGATCTTGAGCAGTTTAACAGGATTCAGAATCCATTGTTGGCATGTTTAAGGGAAGTAGCTCTGCAAAATGAAGTCCCATTTACCAAAATAAGAAGAGGGAATAAACTGCAGGGCTCGGGGGGGGGGGGGGGGAAGGGAGGGGGCAGAGAGGTCCGGCACAGGAACAGATTACTGTATAGCTTTTGGATGTCCAAAAATAAACCAAACTATTTCTTAGGGAGTCCCACAATTAATTGATTGTCCAGTAAAAGTCAAGGTAAGGGCTGTCAAAGTAATATATGATTTCCCTTGTTCTGCCATCAGCGCAATTCCAAAGGCAGCTATTGCCAAATTTGTTGATCAATCACAGAAAATGGCACAATTATTATAACTCTTACAAGAAGACATGTATTCGAGACATGGTTCTGCTATTCCCTAATTTTGTGAAGTCAGGGAATTATTCTACCTCTTTATTATTCCATTTTCTCACTTAAAAGATGAGAGAAAGCTGGTACAATCAATAGCAGACTATACTCAGAGGTATCTCGGACACTCACTGCCTTTGTAACCCTGTGAAAAATTTTCTATGCCTCTACTGCCTAATTTTTAAAATGAAGAGGTTTGGCTTAATGGCCTCTTCCAGCTCTAAATCATGACCTTATAATCCTATAAAGGCAATGAACTGAGGAAATTATATATGGTCAAAGTACAGGCACCAAACAACCTCACTATAGCCAATGAAAAGGATTTGGATAAATATGATATAGGTCCTTTTCCTAAACCTTCTTAAAAGAGAAAATATCTCTTTTGTTTTTGCTAGATTATACAATGGATACCTAGGTAAACATTAAATATGTATATGCAAGTATATAAATTATACATTATATAATATTAATTTATATATTTATACATTCTTAGTAATTAATATTATATAATTTGTGTGCTTATATTCATATATTATATTTATATTTAAATATATTTATGTTAATGTATTATGTATATATACTGTTACAAAAATAAATTATAACTCTTCTTGATACTGCTATGCTCCTAGGGGATATTGGTTTGGGAAGCTGTGCCTTGTATTCCCCTAGGTAGCTGGTGACTAAGGACACCAACTCAATCACCTTTGCTTCGTGGTATAATGCCCTATTCTATAACAGTGCCCAGGCAGGACCCTTAATGGTCAGGTAGATGGGTAACCCTTTCAGGTCCCACCTGGGGTTGGATTGATTATTAATATTGGGCTCTATTTGCCTTGGATAACGTTTTCATCTGACTACATTGCTTCCTCCCCAAAGGCCATGATATAGTGACCACTCAGGGAGGTACTTAAATAAACTTTATCTATAGATGTTAAATAGGGAAAGGAATAATCAGGAACGGATTGGGGATAGGAGACCCTGTCACTATAGCTATGATCAATAATCCCTCCGGGCTGTTGTTTCAGTCAGCTGGAGCGAGAGGTTTCACACTCCTCTGGTTCAGCTTGGCCACTACCAAACCAGGGAGGGCAAACTGCTCAGTTGGTACAGATAATGGGATTTCTCTCAGCTTCCCTGTTCTCAGTTTGTGATGTCAGCCTGCACAGCCTTTAGGAAGTAATCCCTTAGGAAACCCACCCTCTTCTTCTTATACTACCTTCCTCCCTTCACCTCCCGGGCCCAGATACCTAATAGCTAATGATGATTCAAATGCCTAAAGATCTAGGGAGATTCAGAGAGGATCAATGGTCAAAGCTCAAAGCCCAAAGAACTCAGCCTCCAGGACCAAAGACCGCTCCCAAATGACTGTTAGGGTATTTATATCCTCAAGCCAACTGCCTTCGCTCCTGTCCTCACTGAATCCAGGAACATTCCAATGTCTTCCAACTGTCTCCCTTGTCGATCAAGGTGAGACTCAGAGTTTGAATATTATATAATTTATGTGCATATATTCATATATTATATTATATTTAAATATATTTATGTTAATATATGATGCATATGTACACATACACATATACCTATATATGCATGTATACTCATATTCCTTTTGCTTCTCAGAGTTTATTTTGTTTTCATTTGTTTAGTTTGAATTAAATGAACTAAAAAAAATTCATTATTAAACATATATTCTGGAAGTGTATAGAACAAGTTTTCCTATTTTTCATGTATTTGAATATAAAAATAAAAGATGTTTGGATAAACAGAAAAAAATTCTCATTTTTTAAATTTTTAAGTGTAAATATGTAACCTATGTACACTTATGAATATGTATTGTCTATAATTTTATTCAGAAATAATAATAGCATTTCTATAGCAAATTAAAATTTGAAAATGTTTTACATGTATTATCTCTATATAAGCCCTGGGAAATATATACTCTCATTACCCTTGTTGTACATATGAGGAAACCCAGGCATGAGAAATTAAGTCTATAAGGTGGGATCAGATCTTAGGTCTTTCTGATTCTAAGTCCAAAGCTCTATCTGCTTCTAGCTGCTACCTACCTTCTGTATAGAGGGAAAATTTTCTACAGATGGCATGCAGTATCAGTAAAAATACACTGTACTCCACGATCATCACAACAGTGTGAAGACGAAGCTCACTGGAAGATTTTGGAACGCTGAATAATGCAGGGGCCAATCATGCCTTCCTATCACCAATCACCTCATGGTGATGCATTCCTATTGCCTCTTGGTACGGAAGTAATGGAATATAATTGTAAAAAAGGCAGTCATTTTCAGAAATAGTATGATTGGCTTTGTTTGACTATATTTATAAAAAAAGGTTTGTGGTGGGGGAATCATTAGGAAGTGATAGTAACGTTAAAAAAACAATAAAACTTTTTTTTTTTAAAGAATTGAGTGCTATAAACATTAACCCTTCTTATGCTGGGTCATGTCAAGATAGTAAATGATAGTGAATCTTAGAGATGACAAGATGGGAAACCTCACAAATGAAGGAGAGGTTGGGAATGAGAGATGAGAGAAGATAGGAGCAAGCCAGACCCAGCAAGCTAAATCCTAAAGCTGAGATCCAAGGATCCAAAGTTAATTATGTAGGCAGAATTCAGGAAGCACACAGAGGGTGAAAACCTAGGGAAAATATTAGCTAAGCAACCAAGCAAGTGGAATCCACAAGTCAAAATGATGGAAAAGATTATATATATGTATATATATATGTGTGTGTGTGTGTGTGTGTGTGTGTGTGTGTGTGAATAATAGTTACAGGAGTATAAGTAACAAGGAAAATTGAATTAGGGAAAAAGTCTTATATGTCAGAGAGGAGAGGATGTGCAACCTCCTTTACATACAGACACAAAACTCATTTGATGTATTCATGGGATTTAGGCCTAGATGGTAAATTTTAATGAGGTAACAAGCTTTTAAGCTAACATTTCAGTCATATCAGGTGATCCCTATATGAAGTGTGAGCCCCTTCCACTGGTAGAATTAAAGAGATAATCTCTTTTATAAGCAATGACTTTAATCTTAGAGAGAAAAATAGGTATCCACGCAGCAGATTCCCATTTTGTCCTGATCTCTTGAGATCCTTTTACTGATGACTCTAACTCCACTTTGGGATCTCTTAATGGCTTTAGAAGAGTTTACTCCAGCTTCCACCACTAATAGAAGTTGTTTGGCCACAAGTTTATACACATACACTGAAACTGAGTGCCCATTATTTCATTATCCAGTGAGAAAATTATTATACTACAAGCTAATGATTTTTAGCATTAGTTCAGTTTCCAGTTAAAAATCATGGAATTTTAGATTAAACTACTTTACAAAATAGGATCACGGATACTTTATAGGTAGAAAGGACCCCAGAGGCCATATAGTCCAATTCCCACTCAAAAAAATTCCCACTCTAACATACTCACTCTGTTTGAAGAACCCCAAGGAGGGAAAAACTATCACTTCTTAAAAAAAAATCTTCTTAGGCATACCATTCAAATCAAATGAATCCAGGTGTTAGGAAGATTTTCCTGGCATCAAGCCTAAATTTCCCTTTTTGCAACTTCTATTTATTTCTTCTGTCCAACCTTCAAAGACCAAACAGATGAAGTCTTTCCATCCTTTCCACAAAAAGTAGTATGAGATACCAGGGTAAACTATATGTCTATAGCATTCCCCTAATCTACTCATTTAGTTAACTATCAAAAAAGAAAGATTGTTCATTTGGAATGTCTAGTTTGGATGCAATGATGATGATGAAGCTGAAGGTGTTTATTTTTTTTAATTACTTTTATTTTATCAATTCTTTAATGAGCCATTTTAGAACTTTCTTAAGAACTGAGGTCAAGTTCACTGGACTATAATTTGCAGGCTCTGTTCTTTCTCACCTTTTTCTTTAAATCATGAAATGTACTAATCTTCAGGCCTATAGTATTACAAATAACAGCTTTTTACATACCCTTTTTATCCCTTTTCCTACTACCAAGTCCTACTTTTTCCAGATTAATATCACCAATTCCTTTAACTAATCAACATGCAGCCTGAACATAAAACTTTCACCATCATCTTTTTTTTTTCCTCTGGACACTTCCCAGCATACAAATGTCCTTAAACTGTGATTGAGAACTAAAGGCCATGCTCCAGATAAGGATAGAAGAGGGCAGAATACAGAGGAATTATCACCTTCTTATTCCTGTATGATTCTCTTAATATAACCCAAAATGGCATTAAGTTTTCTGGCTATTGCATTATACTGTTGCCTCATGTTGAACTTCTAATCCTGTGAAAATCTCAGATTTTTTTTTCAGGAAAATTTAGCTTTTTGTACTCCCTCATGTCATCTTTGTGAAATTGATTTTTTTAACTCAGTTATGACTTTACCTCTATTCTTATTAAATGACATTTAATAAAATTCAGTTCAGCTCAGTGTTCTAACCCATCAAGAATTTTTCAGATTCTGACATTATAATCACATGTAATCTATCCCTCTAAGTTTTGTATCATCTGTAAATTTGATAAGCATGTCATCTATTTTTATCCAAATCATTGATAAAAAATATTCAACAGAATAGAATTAAGCATAGATCTCTAGAAGACTGCATTGGTTAGCACCTAATCATTAACAACAACCCTCTGATCCCACCCATCCAACTAATTGTAAATCTTTTCCATTGTATATTGACTATCACAATTCTCCATTATTTTCCCCAAAATAGTATAAGATATTTTATCAGATATTAGGTAACCTTTAAATTTCTCTATAGAATTCTTGTAATTCAGTCATTTGATACCCTTCTTTAAAAAAGAAATAAGGATAGTCTAGTATGGCAAATTCTTCATGAAATAATCACTCTTTCCTTTTCTGGATGGTCACTATCTCTTTGATGATCCAGTCTAAATTTTCCTATGAATGAAAGTCAAGCCCACTGGCCTATCATTTACAAACATATTCTCATTTCTTTTTTTGGAAAATTGAGACATTTTGTTTTCTTGAATTCTATAGTATTCCTCTCCCTTTTTCCATGATTTTTAAATATCACCGATACTTACCACATTCAAAAGTTCTTTCACTTCCCCAGGATGTAGTTCATGTAATCCAAGTGACTTGAATTCTTCAAGGTATTTTTTTTAGTTCAATTTCATTATTCATCTTGGATATCAATTCCCTGTTAATCATTTTTGTTTTCCCATTTCGTATGAAAGTCATTGACTATTTCAGAGAAAACAGAGGTAAAATTAAAACTGAACAGCTCTGCCTTTTCTCTACTGTCAGTTATTATCCCATCCACCTCAAGCAATAGTCCCAAACTTTCTTTGACCTTCCTCCTCTTCCAAAGTGAAAAAAATCTGAAAATAAATAATTTTTTATGTCTCTTAGCATTTCTTTCTGGTCTAAACTAAGCACTCATGCCACTATTTTTACAAGACCATCACACATTCATATTCATCCTCCATTACCTATCCTGGCTTTAATCATATATACATATAAATATATGTATTTAAAATATACACAGTCAGTTAATAAGTTTCTTGAGTACCCATGTTAGTCTCTTCAGTTAACCTTTTTTCTTTGTTATTCTCACTGGAATTTTTCTCTTAAGAATTTCACTTTGTAGCTTACAAAGCACTTCCCTTCCAAAAAGCTGTGAATTTGGTAGATCAAGAAATATTATTCTAATTTTTTACATATGAATGAACTGAGGGACAGATAAAGTGATTTAACCAGTCATATACAGTAAGAATTGATGCTTAGAATCATCTACATCTTCTGACTCCAAAGTTCATCATGCAACCTTCTCAACTTTAATCAATATTGAATAGTAGCAGAAGTCCCAAAATGGACTTAAAATTGGAAGGGACCTTATAGGACCTTCAGGAACCCAATCGGACCCTCCTCATTATCCAGATGGAGAAATAGACCAACCAAACTAA
Organism: Gracilinanus agilis; assembly: GCF_016433145.1. Taxonomy (NCBI): domain Eukaryota; kingdom Metazoa; phylum Chordata; class Mammalia; order Didelphimorphia; family Didelphidae; genus Gracilinanus; species Gracilinanus agilis. The sequence goes on from NC_058130.1 coordinate 528,404,714, forward strand.
GTAATTTGCCCAAAGTTATCTAAATACTAAGTAACAGAATTGTAATTCAAATCTAGGGCTTCTGATTTCTGATCCAGTACCCTTTCCACTAAGATTCAAGAGACTTGGATTCTTTTCCTGTTTCTATCACCAAATCTCTAACCAGGCCAAAGAGTTTGGACCATTCAATCTATTCACTAGCTTCCAAATTTATTCAAACTTTAGATCAATTTTATGTGCTATTTAATAAGTAGCTTTCTTGTACTAAACTGAGACAGATGCTTCTAAAAACCACTTAAAATGATTAGCTAGAGAAAGTCATCATAGAGAGATGGAAGGCACCTTTCTTCTACAAAGACTAGATGCATCCTGTCACCTCCACCTTTCTTCTCTACTGCTCCTAAGAAGCTGTTCTTGCACTTTTAAGTTATTAAACAATTTCATTAAAGAAATTAAGTTACATTTAAATTACTGACATTTAAATTTGCTTGATGTTAATATCAAGTAGGAGAAAGAGAAAAGGACATGCTTAAAAACCAATTATCATAGCTACATTCAGTCTGACAATTTCTCTGCAATTCATAAACCAATTCCAGCTATTCTGTTCTTGGTTTATATTTCAAGTATGATCTTGAATGCTCTCCAAACTCACTCTGTATCTTTTTTTTATTTTCCTTAGGCATCTTTATGGGAAGACCCCTAGTTTTCCCTTCCAAAAAATTTCCAACTAAAAATATGAAATTATTGGACTACATAGCCCGTGAGATTCCTTCCCAACTTTAAGATTCAAAGATTCAAAAAATAAGCAGACTGTAGCATCATTGTAAGGATTACAAAGGGTAAATTCAAGTCATAATATTTAACACCTACCTCTGTGTTCTGGCTGGATCCTTGTATGATTGTGTAAATCTCTGACTAAATATGTCTGATATGTTTTGGGGAGGAGAGACATTATGCTGATTGGTTTCCAAACATAATGATAATTGAAGATAGTATGGTACAATAGGGAAAAAGATGGCTAGAAATGAGAAGGCCTGGGTTTTAGTCAGTCAGAAGAATGGAAATGTAGCACAAATTCCTTATCATCCTATACATGGGCTTATTCATTGATCTGAGTCTGGCATAGGTGCCAACAAAACAGTCCCCGAGCTAATTGCATGATATATCCCTCCTCAGAGAACATTGCCAAGTATCTCTAAGGGGAAATAACAAGACAAGAGCTGGCGGGGGTGAGGAGGTATATTACTGATATATCTCAAACGGAAAAACTAGGGGAAACTGGTTGCTAGAGGGAAAAAAAACCTAAGCAATATTTGAGACATATAGTATTTCAGAAGTATCTTCACAAATGTTTACTAACAGACTCTTCAAAAAAAGTTATTAATATTTTCTCCATTACTTTTCAAGCAAGCCCTGATTCATGGCATTCACCAGTTTCCCAGGTAGAAATACTCACATTGAAAATTTAGCAATCAATTTTCAAGTGGTTTGAACTGGTACCAGCCCACTCCTCAGCAGGTGCCTGCCACATTGCAGGTAAATAGATAAAATACAGGTTTGGAACTTTTCAAACCAATTCCCCAGTCAATATTATTCTTGTGTCCCTCTCTGGCATTGTCATTTCGCTTTCTTTTTCAGACACAATATAAGAATTGATACATATATCCTAAAATTTGCTGTAGTTCATCTATGAATTTAATAGATAGAGCTCCTTTCTGCTGTTATATCTCTATTTGTCAGCTTCTTCCTAAGTAATCAACTTGGCTTTTAAGAGATGAATAATTATTATACCTTAATGAATGAGCCAAATTTAACAACATTGATCAAAGTATCATCCAAGTCTGTTATCAAGGATCACTAATATAGAAAGCAGGCTAATGGATGAAGCTGAATTCATGGTTTTGCCAGATTAAAAAAAGAAATGGAAAGGTCTAAAAGGAAAGCTGAAAATATATGCATGCATGAATGCAAATAAATTTTAATAGTGCTACAGAGAAAATAAAATTGCCCCTTTAGTATTACATATGAGACTGAACACAAAATAAGGATAATTACTTGGAGATTTTCCATTGACAATGAAGGCAAAAAAAAAAAAATGGAAATGGGTTTATAGTATACACAAGGCGTTCAAAGTAGACCAAAAGAAGAATTTCCTGTTCACAGACTATTTAAACATTGAAATGAGGTAGGGCATCTGTCTACCTCTTTCATTAAAAAAATGGGATTGACCTAAGAAATTATCTGGACCAAGAATAGACTGTGAGACTAAATATCCCACCAAGTTCCCCTCCATGTCCAAGATACATTGTCAAAAATCATTGAATTCAAGAAGTGGTGACTATAGATTGCCGAGATGGGTTGTTCCTCCAATGTCTCCTCCAGTAAGAAATCTGCCTTCTGAGTCTAGAAAGTTGTAGGCAAAAGAATAAACTATACCTTCAAAATAGAAGCAATTCCAGATATGGGAAGAGGAGGGGTTTTTGAAGATCCTCTTCAGAGTATCTTCACAAAGTGTTCTAGTTTTGCATCATTTGTCTATTCCAGATCCTGCCAATCCCACCCAATCTCACCTCAGCTTTCCATAGAAACAGGTCAATCTCTAAAGCACATCCCTTTCTAGGAATGTGTGCTTTTAGAGGCCAGAGAGCAAATTTCCTCCCTCACATTTAGGGCACATACAAATGTGAGGCATCTGAGACATTGCCCCCAGATTTTCCCCTCCCCTGTTCACTGGGGAAGTTGGGTTGTGTCATTTGGTAACTAATTAGGACATAATCATTTAAAGCTTCTTTCTTAGGACTGGTTGCAATTAGAAGGCTTTTGAATCATGTGGTGGAGACACACACATTTGTCTCCTTGGTTAGTAATTGGAATGCATTCCCAAACATATAGTATCCATCTAATTGAAACAGCTCAAAGTTAGAACTACTTAAACTCTGTTCATTAGTCTAGGCACTCCCTCTATGTCTTACCAGATGATTTAATGAGTTGTTACAGCCAAAAATAAGTCATCATTTCTTAGCCAACTTTCTGGTCATTAGCTCTCCTTTTAACCATTCTAGTTTTCAGACAAGAGATACTCAGACTACCAATGAGTCTATATTCAAAGTTCTCCTGTTAGGATCAGTCATATACTTAATTTCTTGACATTTTTTTGTCCTGGATCTCCTTTACCAATCTGTCAGAACCTATAGACTGCTTATCAGTATAATGATTTTAAATATAAGATTACAAAGGAAACCAATTATGTTTCTTTTATATTGAAACATAGCTATCAAAATATTTTTAAAAGACAAGTTGATCAATCTCTGGCATAAAAGAATATAAGAGAAGTTTGGTGGCATGGATAAAGACTTCATCTCCAAATGAGAAAGAAAGGGGTTCAAGTCTCATCTTCAGAAACACCATTACCCATCAGACCTGCACCCTAGCAGTTATCCTGGATTCCTCCCTCTACCCCATCCAATCTATTTTGAAGTTCAAATAAGGTAATATTTGTAAAGTACTTTGTGTTTTTTCCTGACCCATAGTAGATTCTTAATAAGTGCCTTTTTTCCTTCTTTGATCACTTTTTTATCAGTAGCAATGCTGTCCTGATTATTTTCCAACTGTTCAGTATCCTCCCTTTAAAAAAAAAATCTTGAGCTGTATTTCTTCAGTTCCCAAAATTCATTACCTATAGCACAGACCTCTTCAGGATTTTCTTTATGTACTTGATCAAATTCAGCTTCTCATCATTACTTTATTTTCACAAGTTTCATTTCTCCTCTTATCCAGCACATCAGGAGGTAACTTGTAGAATCCACTTGCAGAAGTCCCCCATCATTGATAAAGAACAAAGTTCATTATCATAATTTTTACAGATCTCATTTCTTGTTTGTGTTATTGTCCTATTTTCATCCTTAAGTGTTGTCACAATGATCTAGCATAATTGACTTTCTGGCCATAAAAATGAAAAATGCCTTAAAAACTAACTGTTATTAATGCTTAACTCATTTTTTTTCTAACTTCTATTGCTGAGAAGAGGGTCACAGTCTCACAGGGATCTGCTATTTGGAACAGAGCCCATCAAACTATTCTGCCTACAGAGTCCCCATTGGCCAAAGATATCAGTAGGTATTCCACCCATGAAAAGAGCTTCAAGAGCAAGCCCAGAGTTTGTGACATGAGGAAATATTTCACTGCTCTGGGCTAGAGACTCTCACAGTTGTTGGTTTAAAGACACGTTCCACAGTTTGCCAGAAACATTTGTGCAGAAAATGTCTAGATGTGCTTTTTAAAAAAGCCCACAAGCAACTGTGGGAACCAGCTTATGAGGAAACTAAAAGTCATATAAAACTCTTTTGGTTTAGAGTTTTTTAATGAATTAAAACCCAGAAAACTTCAGAGCCTCCCTTCCTTCTTCTGACTTAGTTTTTCATACTAATACCTCCAACATATGGTTAGTTTAATCTACTACTTGTATTTCCAATCTTGAATTTGGGTACGTGGCACACCCAAGAACTTGTTAAAACATTACAACTTTCTTTATGTGAAATTTAGATGATTTTAAGAAATTAATTCCATCAATCTCTGATTCAGAGCATATTATCATCAAATGGCACCACTAATCATGAGCTTTGTTATAGGTATAGGCATAAAGGCATCTTTGTACAAACATATAAAGAGAACATATATGCATAAAGAGTTATTGTCATTGAATAAATCCAATCAAGACTTTAAAATGACTTAGTCTAATTTGAGGTGAAGGATACTTTGAATTTGACAAATGCACAGAACAGCAGGTAATTAAAAAAATAAGTTACAATTCCTGCTCTCAGAGAGCTTATATCAGTCAGTAGATGTGTTAGTACTAACCAGCAGGAGTTTGGGAAGAAGCCAAGCCAGCTGCTTCTTTCCTTTGCTGGGCTTTTAACTCCCTGTTAAAATCTGAGCTCTTTTGTTCTGTTTTTACAGACAATCAACCTGTAACCTAGCAAGAAAAACTTCATGAAAGGCTGATGCTTCTCATGGCCTCACTGAGGTTCAGGAAAAGTCGTTTAACACTAACTTTTTGTCACTTCTTTGTCACCAACTTACTCTGCTTCCTTAAAACTATGTCAGAAGAGCAAACTTTCAAAGAGGAGCTCAGTTTTGCATTAGTAAAAACAAAAGGTTTTTACTTGAAATCAGGGGAAGGTCGCTGAGAAAATTATATTCTGTTACAGTAAAACCTCATTTCATTATTGTGTACATGATAGATTTAGAGATAGAAAAAACCTTGGAGATTATGTGAGTGAATCCTCACATTTTACAAATTAGAAATCTGAGTCCCAGAGAAGTATCAACTAAATTCACAAAGACAAAAGAGCAGAGATGAGATTTGAACCCATATATTGAGACCCTTTGGATAGAGCTCTTTCCATTTTACCATGAAGTAACTGAGCTCTAAAGGTTGTGCTAGTCATAGTACAAGGCCTGGAAAATGCTCCAGCTGTAATGGATTCAAGTAAGTTTGGGGGCTGGCAAGAAATCAGAATAAAAGGCACTAGTTCCATTCTGCCCCTCCAGTCTTTCTCTGTAAGGCCCCTGAGGGTAATTTCCATGGAGTGGTTAGAGTCATGATTAAGCAGAAAGGAATTTTCTCACTCTAACAAAAAAGAAAAATGAATTAAAATGGTGTTAGCAGAAACAGAAGGAAAGAAGTTGAAATTTTACATTTAAAAAATATACAGAGAGAAAAACAAAGTCAGATAAATAGAGCAGTGTTGGTAATACTGTGAAAATTACATGTATGTATGCATGTGCATACGTGCGTATATGTGTTTGGGTATGTATGTATGTATATAGCAAACTGTACCTAATAAAAATTCAAATTTTTCATGCAAGCCTCTTTTTTCTGTTTTTTTTCTTTGCATGTAGAAATGTTTCTATTTGTTATTTTTGCCCAGCTTACAATTTTTTTAATTAAAAAGATTGTAAAATATTAGGAAAGATTGATTTAAAATTTAGACAACTAGCTGGCACAGTGGATAGAGTATCTGGTCTGAAGTGAGGAAAATGTATCTTTCTGAGTTCAAATCTGCCCTTAGACACTTGCTAGCTATGTGACCCTGGGCAAGTCATTTAACTATTTGTCTCACTTTCCCCATCTGTAAAATGAATTGAAGAAGGATATGGCAAACCATTCCAGTATCTTTGTCAAAAAAAAAAAAAAAACACAAAGAGCTGGACATGACTGAAATGACTGAACAACAAAAAAGACTTAAAATCTCTGAACTTCTCTGGATATCAATGGCTCTATATCTAAATCACAGACAAAGCTTATATAGTCCCTGAGGCTATGAACTAAAAGAACTGATATGCCCCTTCCCTGTAAGGAAATGCTACAAAGTAGCTGTATTTCAATGAAGAACCAGCAGAGAGCATCTCAGCTCAGACACTGGTACATGACAATGCGACAAAAGAGAATGACCAGAAAGGAGCTCCATCAGTGTACAGCAGCAGCGAAAAGCTGTTTAAAGCCCAATGACATCAAGATAGTAGATAATAGCTGCAGCTCTGCAGGGAGATCTTCCCACAGGGATGCTGTCCTAGAAATATGAATTGTCCTTGAAACACATGTTGCCTGACCATCTCTCTCTCTCTCTCTCTCTCTCTCTCTCTCTCTCTCTCTCTCTCTCTCTCTCTCTCTCTCTCTCTCATTGGTTAAAGACAGATGGATAGATAGATAGATAGATAGATAGATAGATAGATAGATAGATAGATAGATAAAATAAATTCCCTCTCAAATGTGTACATTGGGCACATGTTTTACTGTGTTCCTACCTAGTCCCAAAGGGCGTGTGGGGTATTAAGGGAGTAGAGACATCTCTGTGGTGAGGGTTTACTATGCCTTTTCAGGACTGCTCATCTACCTTTGGTGTCTACCTTTCACCCAGCTCTCACCTGTGGCTCCAAGAAGTTATAGTATGTGAAGTAGTCACACCCCAGTGAAACTGTGTCAGCAGATAGGCTAAACCAGGTTGAGGGTAACCAACAGATCTCAAGCCCATCAGTGAGTTAGGGAAATGTCTATCCCAAGTATGTGAAGACTTTGCCCAGCAGAATAGGTGAATGAGAGCAATTTGTTCCAACAGTCATGAAAGCAACTGAAGCAGATACCGTGGAGTGCTTAGAGCTTGTCAGACATAAAAGATACCAAAGTCATCCACTGCACACCAAGCCATCATCTGTTGTTCTGACTTTCATATTGGTCCTTTTCAAAGAGAAGGAAAAAAAATTTGGTCCCAAATATGTTCCTTGAACAAAAATATTTCCCTGTGTATATTTATTCTTCCACCAGTGACATGGTAACCCAATAGGAAAACGTACCCCTCCAATTTCACCATTATTTCCAAATGTTTGAACATTATGTAGTTAGGTTTTAGGATTCCATAACTTATTGAAACTTAAGAGTTTCTAAAAATGATGGAATCTTAGAAGCTTAAAATCAGAAAGAATATCTGGGTTATTTAGTCCAACTAAGGAATCCCCTGTATAGGAGCCCAGACTATCCACTAGGAAATTTCCAACAATTCCCCTTCCTAGAGCAATCACTGCCATTTTTGACAACTTTTCATTGTTAGTTTGTAATCTGTATTAATGAAGCTTTAAATTGATTGCCTTTCTGCAACTTTCATCCATTTTCACCTACTTCTACCCTGTTTAGCCAAATAAAACAAACCCAATCTTTCTTCCACAAGTCCTTCAAACATATGAAGATAGCTATTATGTCACCCATCTTCAGTCTAAACATCTTTTATTCCTTTCACCTATCTCCACATGTCATGTTGTCATACCCTTCAACATCCAAGTCACTTTTCTCTGGACATAATCTCATTTTTCAATGTCCTATTCAAAATGGGGCACCCATATCAACAAAATTCTTATCAGAAACATGACATCACACTTTCCAAGAAATTTCAGTGATCTTCAAGACCACATTGCCATCAAGACTTTGTCCTGATAAGATCTCTGAAATAATTATGGGACTTATGCTTCCATACTTCAAACATATATGATTTTAGCCTTGATGCAAATCACAATACTTTTTTCATTTAGTAGACCACCACTGAGTCATTGTGGCCAAAGAATTCATCACCCAACCACCAACCTGGTAATTAGTTTGTCTATACTTAGCCGATGCCTTCTAGTATTGTTATAGTGCCTGTTCTCAGGTCTTCTGGTCATTTCTAGGCATTGCTCACTTGATTGTTGCTCAACTGGAGAGAGTTTCCAGGATGCTCCTTAGAATAGTGGGCAAATGGACACTGCTCTGCTAGATGTTGCTCATTGTATGCTGTTTGGTCAAATCCTTCCACTGGATGCATGTTTCTTGACTAGATAGATGTATGTGTAACCTGCATCTTAAAGCTCATTTGCATGGGGCTTTCATCACTGGTGAAAGTTATTCATTCAATGCCCAGGACCTATAAGAAAGGCAGAGTCTGTGGGGTGCTTGGGAGAAGAGATATTCTGTCTTCTTCTTTCCAACTTTAAGATAAAAGTCTTGCAGTTCCAGATTCTCTTCAGTTTTCTGAAGGGAAAGAAAAAATTTGTAGAGGAGCTGACACCTTGACCATTTCTTTGACCCCAAGGTCAAAGACTTCAGAGAATATCCCACTGAAATCTGGAATTCTCTCTCTTGATTAAGTTATCTCACTTCTGTTGGGAGAGCTCATTCACTGTTTATTTTGTTTGGAATATATTCTCATCTGTATACTTTCTCTGATTTCTGTTTACTATAGGCCTGGAAAATTGGTATAAAATTATAATAATAGTTAAAATTGATATAACACTATGTACCAGGCACTCTGCTAATCACTTTATAATTATTCTCTCATTTTATCCTTATACCAACTTTGGGAAGTAGGTGCTATTAATTCCTATTTTCCATGTGTGTCAACTGCAAAAGTGATATTTGATAGGAAGAGAGTCAAATCTTAGATTCATAACTTGGGGAATCCCTTCCCAGTTAAAGGATAGCAGTTGGAAGTTCATAAATTCCTTTCTCTGAGGAGAGCAGAGGGTCAGTCTCTGGTCCAACCTCCTTCTCCTCTCTGGACTCTGAAATCAGTCTTCTTTGGAGAAAGATGGGTGCAGGAGACTCTAGAGATATCTCTTCATGCCTCCCCATGAGCCACATCTAGACAGACCCATGTGAGCATACACAACTAAACTGTATAACTCATACACATTGCACCCATTACAAATGGTTTCCACATGTTGCTCCTAGGTGTATTCTTTAATTCCTGGCTCAGATGAAATGTTTAGCTACTTCTCCCTCATTAGAAGAGCAGGTTCTGCCATATTCTCCCTATAGTGCATAGGCTTTTTATAGGGGGCCATGCCTCTATATGATTTTTTGGGGTCCTGAGCGGCGTGGTGGCATAGGATGGTTAAAGCAGGAGAAAGAAAATGAGAACAACTAGACTAGTGGTTAGCCCATGCTGTCCCAAAATTCTGTGGGCATGGAAGTTTATTATATATCCTTCTCAAAGAGGTCACAGTTGGTAAGGGGCAATAAATCACACATAATCCATTGAAGTCTAAAGAATACAGATGCAAAGACAAATGGTCAAATTCCAAACCCCAATTTCAGGAGGGGATAATTCCAGGAGAGGAAATATCCCAGGGAGATGCTCACCAGTCAGATCCTAAAGGAGTCAGTTCTAATCTGAATATGCACTCTTATCTGATTAACATTTGTTAGGAAAGGAATCATTAACTCAGTAGATGCTGGTCTGCCACTTCAAAGCTCTCCAATAAGAATTGTAAAAAAGGTGGGGATCAAAGACTGAGTCAAAAGAGGAGCCTCAGATTTTTATCTTAGATGGCCCATTCAGTCTGCATCCTGACATGCAGTGCAGAAAAATCATACACACAGTTTTACTTGCCAATGATTTTGTAATGGGATCCGGATAAAATATCTGTTACAGACTCTGTTTCTCTAAATGACTCCTAATAGCCTTCTTGGAGGGATCAAGTTGATTTTGGATTAACCTACCTGCTGGTACCAGAGCCTTTTTGGGGGCTCAGGTGACCAGGACCAAACACAAAGACTGCCTCAGCCTGGATTGGTCACGTAGGGAATCCAGATAACAGGCCCTAAATGTGATCCTATTTCTCCAAAGGTTTTAATACATAGAACGGCTTCCCACAGCTTTTTCCAGCTACTGCTTTTTTTTTTTTAACAAGAAAGACAGAAACTCTTGCTTGAGCTAAGAAAAATATGTTTATTTAAGATTCTTCTGTCTTGACCCCTTTGAATCTTGACTATGAAGCCTCTCTTCTTCCCATCAGCTTATCTGCTGTGGGTGCCAAATTCTTTGTAACAAAGATTAGAGTCTTTTCAGTGCATTAATGTCCTCAAGCTTAATCTTTCCTTTGCACTAAACTTCCTGGTCATTTTATTTAGGGTCTTTGTGGACATTACCTTCAGTGCTCAGTAAGGAGTCATCACAATTTTCATCTCTTAAGGCTGAACCCTATACAATCCAGGTAACGATTATTGCCTAATAATTTTCAAATAACTTTTGGGTTCCACAGTTTTCAAACTTTCAACTGTTCTGCACAGATGTGGGCAGAGAAAAGATTTCATGCCAAACAAAGGGCAAGGTTTTTGTCTTCTCTATCTGTTCAGTCCCACTCTGAGTCCTCTTGTGTGCAGACACAGTCAACCCGCATCTAGTGAGGAGCATTAAAGGATCATCACCTTAATGGCAGCTTGCTTGTATTTAGGACGTCATTATTTAAAAGAATTGTTCATGCATTTTCTCATTCAGTCCCATACCAGCCACATGAGATAGCTAATACATGCTCTTGCCCCCTTTTTAGAGATGGGGAAATTCTCAGAGTGGTTAAGTACCTCCCACAAGCCTTTTGTGGCAAAACCAGAACTAGAAACCAGGTCTTCAGACTTGAAGTCCACAGTTATTTCCAACACCTACTCAATAGTAAGTAGAAAGGCTCAAAAGCAGCACAAATTTCAGAGGATAAAACAAGGGATGATAAGCTTTGGAAGAAGACCTTCCCATTCCATGTTTTCTCCTATGCATTTGGTTATTGGATGAATATAATGCTAAATACTTTTAAAAATCAACTGATAGAGAGTTTTTGTAGTTAGATATAAATATGTTTATTAAAATGACAAACCTACTAGAATCCTCACTCTTACTCAGACCCACCAGGTTTGTTCCTAGCCTCCTTTCTCAAGCCAGAACTGATGAGGTAATAGGCACAAAACCAATTGGAAAAGCCTCATAACATATAAGAGAAGAGGGAAAGGTTGCCAATAAGCTGAACCAGCCAAAGCAGCCCTGGAGGGTCCAAGAGGCACTTAGGGAAGCTGATTGGAAGAAATGTCCCCTGATATTTTTGCTTTCAAGACAGGGGCCAAAAAAGTGTCCAGAGTTAGTTTGCATATGAATGAGATCTCCTTTCCTAGGTCTGCTCTGCTTGGGGAGGAAATAAAAGGAAGAGTTGAGTGGCAGGTCATTCGAGTATTTTTTGCCTTTCTGCCCCAAATGTGACATTCATCCTTACCACTCTGTCAGATGCCTGAAATTCTCATGTCTTTACAAAATATTTTTCTATTTAGTTGAATCAGGCGGCACAACTACAATATGTCTTCTCTCTGTGACTGCCTTTCACAGTCTTTGCTTTCACGAGACTTAGATGAGGTTTGGGTGATTCATAGTGCTGAAACTTCTCCAGAGCACTTTTTCAATTGGAAAATTCTCTCAAAGTGAATGCATCATCAGCCCGATTGTCCATGCATAAAAGAACTACAAGCAAAACAATGAGCACCATTTTTTAAAACCTACGCTTGGGCCAAGAAAAACAGTTATATCACAAAATATTAAAAGACCTTATTTTTCAGTTTCCAGGAATCTTTCATGGAGAACACACTGGCTTTGTCTCAGAGTGCCTTATTCTAGGGTCCCTAAACCGCAAGGAAAAGCAATAGTTTATATGCAATTTAAGGCAGTTTACAGTTTTACCATGATCCAGATCAACATAAATTAGCTGCTGCTAGGCTTACCTATTGTAAACAATAGGATTTCTTTTTTTTTTTTTTTAATCCTTACCTTCTGTCTTAGAACTGATGCCAAATATCAGATCCAAGGCTGAAGAGCAATAAGGGCAAGACAATGGGGGTGGGGATGGGGGTGGAGGTGGTAAATGACTTACCCAGAGTCATACAGCTAGGAAGTGTCTGAGACCAGAACCTAGACTCTACCAAATCTAGACCTGGCTCTCTTCCCACTGAGCCACCTAGCTGCTCCTCACAATAGGATTTCTTCTCATCTATCTCCCTCAGTGTAGAAGAGTGGATGATAAAAGGCTTTTTTCAGAACCAGGAAGACTTAGTTTCATTTCCTCCTTATAGTGTGACCTTAGGCTTAAGCTTCCTAGTTCTACAAGGTACTTTACTGTCTTAGAAAAAGAACTTCACTAAATTCTAAAATAAGGTTTAATATCTCTGCCTAATGCCATTTTATTTATATTTTCCTGCAATAGTTAAAAGTAAGAATTTTTTTATAATAATACTGAAGGATAAGTAAATTTAAGTAATACTAGAGTGTTTTTTTGGCCTGGCTAAAAAGCTCACAACCAGAGATGTCTGTTAAGTGCTTGGTAATCAGAGAATTTGCTCATAACCCTGTTTAGAAGGCAATGTTAAGGTAGCGGAAAGCCCATCATGCAAGAGTCCTGGAGACTTGGGTTCCTATCTTGATTCTGCCCATATCTCACACTCACACACCCACAGACCCTCCTGCTGATCTTGGGGAAGTCATTCCTCAATTTCATTGCTTACATGATCCCTCCCAACCTCACAAAGACACACTGGGGAGAGCTGAAGATTGGGTGAAGAAAAAATCGAAAATTTCACATAACAATTCACCAGTCAAAAACCAGAAAATATGTTACTTTCTACTATCTTGCTGTCCAACTTTAAGCTACATTGTCCAATTTCTTTTTATTCCTAGGACATCAGTCCTAGTAAACAGTCTAGAACCTTTTCTCATAAAATGTAGTAAATAATTGCATAATGATTGTGAGTAATACTTAATGAGCCCCTATCTTTAAGCTATTCTCTGGGAATAAATTAAGTACCTTTGAAAGCCCTAATTAACTCATAAAATATGGTATTTAGTAAAATAGAATCTCCTTTCCACCCCCTCACCACACTGGTTGTTGAACAAGTCTGGGGAAAGTCTTTATGGACAGTCAGAATACATATATCAAATGGGAAATCATTCGCCTCCCCTGAAAATGTGGTGGGTGGTCTCTCTATAATCTTGGGAGCAGAGATAGAGCAATGTGGAGTTAAAATTAATATACAAGAACTAAGTATTATATTTTTATAAAGTTTTATTAATAATAAACTAACATAAAAAGACTGGAGTGAAAAGGTACTAAACTAACTTGAACCATGCTTGTGAAGAAGAGAGGAAGAGGAAGGAGCTACAAAACTTATAAAACAATAACATGACAACACAAATGTGGAGGCACAGGAGAGATTAAAGGGAATTTTTGGGAAATACTAAGGGACTTATGGGGGATGAAATCCAAGGTTCAAAAATCTCCATTTATATAGCAAGGAGGGGCCAAACAAAGAACATTATCACTCTGGGTATTGCATAGGAACAATGCAGGACTCCTGCCTAAGATTAAAAGATTAGAGCAGAGAGGGAACATAGAGCACATTTAGTACAATCCCACATTCAACACATTAGGAAACAAAGTCCAGAAGGAAAGTAATTGGTCCGAGGTCAGAAATTTGGCAATTGGCAGAGCCAAAATCAACTCAAATCTAAGTCTTCTCATTCTGACTCTACTTAGTCCTACATCATCCCAGTTGATCCATAAGGTCAAAGAAATGAGAGATATCATTGTCTTAGAATCATGGAATTTAGGTAAGCTTTTCTCCCTTCCTTACCAGGGAGAAGTTACTACTGCCTTCTCTGAAGAGAAGGAAAATTGAGGCTCATGAATGTGTTTTTTAAATGTATGAATTAGCACTCTATTGGTCCTTAAGTATTAATGAATCCTAGATATTCATATAACTTAGTGACAGTGTGGTAGAATGGACAAAACTATGACTCTGGATTCAGATGCATTGAGTTCACATATTACCTTTGAGGTTACCTTTGTGACTTTGGGCAAGTCACTGAACTTCCCTGGGCCCCAGTTTCTTCATCTGTAAAATGAGGAGGTTGGATTAGATGATTTTCAAGGTCTTTTATAGATCTAGAGCTATTAGGCTGAGTTTTTTAAAATGTATTTATTTGTTTGTTTAAAACACCCAGTTAACTCTCACTCTCCCTCTATTTCCCACTTCAGAGACAGCATCATTTGACAAAAAGATATACATAACTATGTCTTATTTTCTATTTATCAATTCTTTCTCTGGAGATTGACATATGCACGTTATTCTTCAAATAATATTTCTCTTGCTATATTTAATGTTCTCTTGGTTCTTCTCACCTTACTCTTCATAATTTCATGTAGGTCTTTCCATGATTTTTCCAAAATCAGCCTATTAGTCATTTCTTATATGCAGTAGTATTCCATCACAAGTTGTTTAGCTATTCCACAATTTATGAGCATCCCTTCAATTTCCAGTTCTTTGCCACCACAAAGAGAGCTGCTATACATATTTTAAAACATATTGATTCTTTTCCTTTTTCCCTGGTCACCTAAAAAAAGAGCGATGGTAAGTTTTGACTCAATTCTTTGTAAATCACTTCTTTCTCTCAAGAGTTTCAAGGATTAGTCATCATTGCCATTTAATTATTTTTCCCAGATTTCCTTTTGCCCAGTTGTCCCAGGTTTTGTCAAAAAAAACTGGAAAATTTTATCTTTCCCCAATTCACAGAGTGAAAAACTGAGACATAGAGTTAAATAGGTTCACCAAGGTGACAACAAGCCTAAATCAGCAAATGGAGATGGAATTAAGCCAAGAAGTATCCATATCACACAATATAATAGTACTTAGTGTGGAGGGACCACACATATTGAGGCTTTAGTATGTTTTAATTGAGTTTTAGTCTAAACCTGGGTGTGTGGGTGTTCAAAGAGACCAAGCACTTTTGATGTGATGGCTCAAAGAGTCCTTTTC
The DNA here is from genome assembly GCF_016433145.1 of Gracilinanus agilis. Lineage (NCBI taxonomy): Eukaryota > Metazoa > Chordata > Mammalia > Didelphimorphia > Didelphidae > Gracilinanus > Gracilinanus agilis. Next base: position 528,419,841 of record NC_058130.1, read on the forward strand.
AAGGTTGTTTATGCACCTTTGGTGTCCACCTGGCATTTGACTCTTACCTGTGGCTCCAAGAAGCTTTAGCATGCACAGCAGCCACATTACAATAAAATCATCTGGCAAATGGGCTAAACCAGGTTATGGGTAACCAGTGGGCCACAAATCCATCAGAGAGTTAAGGGGATGTCTACCACGAGCCTGTGAAGACTTCCCCCATGTGGAATGGGAAAATGAGAACAATTTGTTTCAGTGGCCAATGAAGGAGGCTGAAGCAAGCACCATGGAGCACCTAAAGCTTTGTTAGACATTGTAGAGGCCAAAGTCATACACTGCCTCCTAGGTCATCACCACCAGTCATCCTGACTTTTGTCTTCAATAACTAGAAAAGAGAGTGAAGCTGACAATTCTGTGCAACTCTGCCTCACATAAATCCAATTCATGCACAAGTCGACATCATCCCAAAATATCATTGGTCCCCTTGAAAATGAAGGACAAACAACAGTCTAATCAATTCTAAAAGAATCAGCTTATTAATGTGTTGATGCTGGTCTAGAAGAAGCCTATTGGCTTGAGTCATTCTGTAACAGGCCAAGATTTATGAGGGGAAAGGATGGTTGACTTTTATTTAAGGACTTTGACTAAAAAAAAAATAATAATGAGGAAAATGAATGTTGTGTTGTCTTATTTATTACCAGTATTTCTATGTGAATCCATTTATTTTCTCAAACTCCAACCTCTGAAGATCAGCTTAAGTGAGTAAGATGCCTCGGCCCCCTAAAGCATTTATCTGGGCAGGGACCCTTACTCCTTGTTTATCCTATAAACAAAATGCCATTTTTTAAGTGTCAGAGAGAGATCTGTTGGCCTCCCCATGGTGAAGCTATAGGTGAAGTAATGAGGGAAAGGAGATTAAACTGACTTTCTCATTAAAATATCCACCAATAAGGACTGCCAGGTCCAAATAATGTAATATTAGGTCAATCAGAAGAAAGATACACCTTGGTATAAAAGACTCTGTCAGCTTCCCATTTGAGGTCTTCCTACACAGAGGTGTACCACTGACCTCTACTTTATTAATAGATTGCCTGCCCCTTTTAATAAGTGATATTATGCTCAGAGAAATGGCCTCATTTTATTTATTGGTTAAAATTTCAGATGATACAAGAATAACACAAAAAGATCCAGAAAAAGAAGAGAGGTCACAGATTAACTTTAAAGGACTATTGTCCTATATTTGAATTCCCTCACATTCTTATCTTCAGCCACTGGACACAGGCAAATGGTTTACTCAGAAAAATTCCAGATAGTTGCAAGTTCTTTATAATGCTCAGTTCTTGCAAGGACCTAGTACAGTTTTAGCCTTTGAAGAATTTCCCAGTGCCTACAGCCCCAATGAAGTTGTTTGAAAAATCTAATCCCATTTACTTAATTTATATATGTATGTATTCTATTTTTTATATAATTCTGAGTCATCTGACTTACAAATGAGGAAAGATTGATCTTTTAGTAGAGTCAAACCATTCCTGGATACTGAAACCTACTATTCATCTGAACGTTTTTCCTATCCCCTGGAGAACTGTGTTTTGATAGATCTTTGGGAAATAGGTCCACTTTAAAGATTTTTTCCCCCATCATCCTCCATTACACAATAGACATGGCCTTATAGAACAGTGTGTGCCTCACTACCTCAGAGATTCGGACCCATTATAACATATGTTGGATATTTCCAATTAAGGAAATAAAAAGTCAGGAGATTAGTGCTTCCAGATATCTAAGAGGAACCAATTCTTACTTGACTTTTGTCTAGGACTGAGACTGACAATGCCTCTTTACAAACCTCTCCTTATGAAAATCAATGTAGCCACATCCCTCCATCCATGAAAACGAACACACTGTCATGATTATTACCTATCACCTACTTTATAGAGGCTAGACAAGGTCACCACTGCCTCTGCTATTCCCTAGCTCCAAACCTGACTCGCAAACAGTAGTCTAAAGAAGAAGAATTGTAAATATTGGAGTGAAACTTTTGAAAGGTTTATATAGGAAGAGAATCTATATAGGAAGAGAATCATAAAATATTAAAGTTAGAAGGAACTTCAAGATGATATGATACAAAATCCAGTGCATGGATTCTCTCATCCAATGTATGACTTCTCTCTTCAACATTCCTTACAAATGTTCATCTAATATTCTCTTCAAAACTACCAGGAGATAAGACATCAAGGCATCCTCTTCCACTTTTGTGCAGCTCAAATTTTAAGAAAATTCTTCCTTGTACTTAGCCATTTTCTTCTGTCCAATAACTTATAATCACAGATTCTCATAGTCTAACCTATACCTGAAGGAAGATTAACCTCATCATCATTGCTAACAAGGCATTAGCCCTCTTTCTCTGGAGGACCTCTAGAGGTGAGCTCCTCACGGTTTCCTTAGGGAACCGTGCCAAATTGGGGCAGCTCCAATTGTTAGGAAATTTTTCCTCATATTGAAATGAAAACTACTTCTCTTTAAATTACACCCACTGCTTTTAGTTTCTCCTTTGGGGGCCAAGCAAAACAAATCTAATCCCTCTTCCAAAAGACAACCCTTCAAACATTTATATATACTTTCCTCCCATAATCTCTCTCTGTCAGTCTAAACATCCCAGTATCTTCAGTTGACCCCATATGATATGATTTCCAGTCCATTGACCAGTCTGAGTGCTCTCCTCTGTATAGGATACATTTATATAAAAAAGGCAGCTAGATGGCATGGTGAATAGAGCTCTGGACATGGAATCAAGAAGATCTGAATTCAAATCTAGCCTCAAATACTTATTGGCTGTGTGACAATGGGCACACTGAAGTTCTGCTTGCCTCAGCTGTAAATGAGGGTAAATATATAACAAGGATATTGTTTCAAATTAGGTCATATTTATAAAGTTCTTCACATGTGTGGTACATAGGAAGAATTTAATAAATTTAACAAATCAATCCTTCCTTGTCATTGTTGTCCAGTTGTTTTAGTCATATCCAACTTTGTGGCCCCATTTTAGGATTTTCATGGCAAAGATACTAAACTGACTTTCCATTTCCTCCTCCAGCTCATTTTACAGATGAGGAAACTGAGGCAAACAGTAGCTTGCCTAGGGTCACACAGCCAGTAAGTATCTGAGATTGAATTTAAACCAATGAAGATGAGTCTTCCTGATTCCACATCAAGTGTTCTATTCACTGTGCCATCTAACTGCCCTCCTTATCTCTGAGACTCCTAAAATGTCACTCTCATTAAAGTATTCCAGCTGAACTCTAACAGGGGCAGACAAGAGAAGAAGGATCACCCCTCTCCCTCTAGACATCATACTTCTGACAATGCAATTTGAGGTCTTGTTAGCTCTTCTAGCTGCTCCATCAGTCCACTGGCTCATATGGAGACGCTTAAGTCCCCTCCTTACCCTTTCACCCCAACAAGCAAAGCAAAAAAAAACAAAAAACAACTTTGTTGTACAATTAACTGCTGGCTAAATCTGTATTTCTAAGTAAAGCAGAAACTACTGGGGATTTTACTTCTCTTGTGTGACGTTGTTACATAGGAATAGTAAAAACTTGGTGAACTGTAACTAACCAAGTTTAATTGCTGCATTTCTTTGAAAGATAAAGGAATAAATGACAAGCACTTTTTCCCAGCTAGAGCACCTCTTACAAGCTTCCCTGAGAAAGGTTGCCCTCACTCTGACTTGATTATCCAGTTTAGTGGATTATAAGCAGTTTCATTGTTCTAATTAAACTTCTACGGCTCATAAGGCATACACCTTATATTGAGAATGACAGACTATAAAGAGTAATTGTGGTTTTATTTAAACAATGCCATATTAGAGCAAAGCATACCAAAACCCCAACCCACCCTGAAGCAGCCTTAGCAGCCTAAAACGCTTTGAACTATTTCATACAATCAAGGAATCTTGGAGTTGTTTCTTTTTAATCATAGGAAGACAGTCTTGTTATCCCAGTTGAATCTGAAAAGAAGGCAATTTGTGGTGTTTACTAATAACAAATTACATTTACAGAACAGTTTAAAATTTGCAGAGCTCTTTCCTCACAAAAAAGTCTGTGAAGTATTTATTCTAAGTGCTATTGTCCTCATTTTGCAAATGAGGAAACTAAGGCCCATATTTGCCCAGTTGCAGTGTAAGAATAAGAAGTCATCAAAAATATGATAAAAATATAATATAATTGCCTTTTAAGGTTTGCAAAAATGTTTTGCATACATTATTTCATTTGATCCTATATTAAGTATGTAAAATGAGATTCAAATCTAGGTCTTTACTGATTCTTGCTTAGCAACCTACTAATGGTTATTAAAGTACAAAGGAGTAGAGCTTCCAAAAATGGACAAAGGAAAAGAAGCAACATGAAAGATGATCAAATCTGGAGTTTGGAGACCTTATTTAAGTCATTGTTTTGACATTAATCGGCAGCTAAGTGGCACAGTGAATAGAGGCTTGAAGTCAGGAAGACTCATTTTTTTTTTAGTTCAAATCTGGCTTCAGACACTTACTAGCTGTGTGAATCTGGGTAAATCACTTAATCTTGTTACCTTAGTTTCCTCATCTCTCAAATGAAGTGGAAAAAGCAAACCACTCCAGTATCTTTGCCAAGAAAACTGTAAATAGAGATACGAAGTGTTGGATCTTTAGATACCAATTCTAGAAAATGTGAATTGTTGCACTTCCCTCCCAAGATGATGAAGGAAAAAACCAATTATAAATCTTTAAGATTTGTATTATGTAAACATAAGGTAAGCATACTTTATTATGCTATATCAATGAGAACTGCTATCATTAATAAGTGAAAAGGCTACGGCTTGCAAGGTAGGAACCATCTGATCGCAGAATTTCAGATTTGGAAAATACCTCAACCGCCAAACACTCCAACCCACACGTGACCATGAATTCCCTCTTCTGTGTATGTGAAAAGCATTTTATTACCTTAGTTAACAAGGCTATGTGAAGATAAGCACTGTATAAATGGTTTCAATGAAAATAATAATGACAAATTTACTATTTAAAGGGCAATGTTGAATTGAGAGTCATTTGTTAGTTTGCTTATTACCAAAACCATAAGTGGCTAGAAGCTGAAATCAGCTTTTTTTATTCAGATCTCCTTTTTCTCATTTCAATGGCATTAAACAAACCTCACTTTTCATGTCTCAAAGGAATTCTGGTTTCCTTGGTTCTATAATGAGAGAGTTGAATTAGGTCATCTCTAAGGCCTTTTCCAGCTACAAATCTGTGACTCCATTGCTTTATAGTTAAAAGATACTCATGGCCAAAAAAAGACTAAATTTTGCATAATGAAGTAGATTTTTGTTTTTTGACAAATCACATTTCTCCATTCAAAAGAAGTACAAACAATAATAAATCTAGAAATTCATATCTATATAAATTAACCAACTACTATTGAGTATTTTATTCTATCTCATGTGTAAATTTGGGTCTATAGATGCTAGAAAATAAGTATGATATTTCCTGCCCTCTGACGGCTTATAGATTGCTAGGGAGAAAAAACTTAGATACATGAAACAATTAAAGTACAATTTAAAGTTTCTACTTGATGGATTGATTAAGTTACTGTTGTAGGTACCCCCTCCACTGAGGCACTTAGAAACCTTTTACCTTACATAATTCTATTCCATGTGCTCCCATACATCCTCCATACAGGGTCCACCAAACACAATCAATACCATCCTTTTATTCTTTGAATATTTCACAGGAATCATTGTGTTATTCAGTCTGTCCCAACAAGAGAACTGTTGCTTTTCAATCTACCTAACTTTAATTCATTTCCACAAACATTTATCAAGTATTTATTATGTGTAAGTTCCTGGAAATATTATACAAAGACAAAAAGAAAACAGCTCCTCACTTCAAGGAGCTTACATTTTCTCTGAGAGTCCAGGGGGTGAGTGGGAGTAAAAGTAGAAATAATATATATGCAGATAAGTAAATAAAAGGCAATTTGATGAGAGAAGATAAAATAAGAACTGGAAAAATCAAAGAAGGATTCATAGAGAAACTTAGTCTTAAAAGAAGATAATAATTCTGAGAGATAAAGATGATGAGGAAATGCATCTAAGATATAGGAGACAGAATGTACAAACTCATTGAGGCAGAATGTAGAATGTTAAGCAAAGGGGACAATCCTGTATGGATATGACAAAGGGAATGTAAAGGAGAATAATATAAAATAAATTCAGAAAAATAGATTGTACCCATATTGTAGAGCAGTGATTCCCAAAGTGGGCACCACCACCCCCTGGTGGGTGCTGCAGCAATCCAGGGAAGTGGTGATGGCCACAGGTGCATTTATCTTTCCTATTAATTGCTATTAAATTTTTTTAATTAATTTCCAGGGGCACTAAGTAATATTTTTTCTGGAAAGGGGGCGGCAGGCCAAAAAAGTTTGGGAACCACTGTAGTAGAGGAACTTAAATGCCAAGCTGAAGGATTTGTATTTATCTTAAAAACAATAAGCCACCAAGAAAAAGGCTTTTGAACAGAGAAGTGGTACAGTCAGATTTGTACCCTAGAAATATTATATTGGCATCTTTGTGGAAATAGGATTAGAGAAGGAAGAAATTAAAAACCAGAAGCTATTATGATAGTCCAAGCACATGGTGATCAGAGTTTTAATTTTAAAAGTGTCCTTATAAGTAAAGAGAAGGGAATGGATGCAAGATATGTGGAAGCAGAAACAATTTTGGGGCTGACAACTGAGAAGGATGACAGGAGGTAAAGGAGTTGAAAAAGTCTAGGATAACACTAAAGTTATCAACCTAGGTAATTAGGAAGATAGTGGTATCCTCAATAGAAATTGAAAAATTGGGAGACAGAAGTGCAAGGAGTTCAAGGGAGAAAGAGACAAGTTCTTTTTTGAACATGTTGAGTTATAGATATTAACAGAACATCTAGTTAAAGATTCCAGCAAATAGGCAGTTGGGATAAGAGTCTAAGATAGAGATTAGAGCAGGTTACATAGATTTTGGAAACAGATATATAGAGATGATAACTAAACTTGTGGGAGATGATGAGATTATTGTAAGAGAGACATAGAGATAAGAGGGCCAAGAAAGAGCTTTGGGAAAACTAACACTAGAAAGGGGTAGGAGGACATGGAGGTGGACGAATAACTAGCAAAGGAAAATAAGGAATAGTAAGCAAACCAGGAAAAAAGAGAAGCATAGAAACCAAGAGATGACAAAATATCCAGGAGGAGGTGTTTGTTAGCGTCAAAAGCTACAGAAGTTAAAAGGAGAATTAGAACTATGATAAGGTCATTGGACTTAATTAAGAGATAATTGTCCTTTTGAAACATGCTAATATGGAAATATGCTTTGCATGACTACACATGTATAATCTATATCAAAGGGCTTTTCTTTTCAAGAAGTGGGGAGGGAAGAGAAGGAAACAAGAACTCAAAAATTAAATTAAAAAAGAATGTTAATTTAAAATCTATATCAGATTGGCTTACTGTCTGGAGTAAAAGAGGAAGAGTGGGAAGGAGAAAATTTACAATTCAAATTTTTTTAATTAATTTTTAAAATTGTTTTTATATGTAATCAGTGGAAAATACAATATTATTAAAATAAAATAAAAGTGCTAGGGTTTAAGCATTTGAAAAGTAAGAAGCCATCCACTAAGAATGATGTCTATCTATAAAGCCAGGTTCAATGAAAAAAATATTTTAAATAGTTTTATATGAAATTGAGAAAAAAATTAAAATAATTATTTTTCATGGCTTTATTTCCTTAATTAATGGAATTTATTTACAAGTGTCTTAGCTCTCTCCCCTTTCTTCCCTGCATTATAGAAGGTATCATCCAGAAAACAGATATCTATATATATATATACAGATTATGTCTTCATGTTTCTGTTTTTCAGTTAATTCTCTGGAGCTAACATTCACAAATTATTCCTCAAGTATTAAATCTGTAGCTATATATGATATTCTCTTGGTTCTACTTATTTCATTATTCACTATCCTGTGTAGTTCTTTTCAAGTTTTTTTTTTAACTTGTCTGCTCATCATTTCTTATGGTATAGTAGTATTCCATTACAAATATATACCAAAATTTGTTTAGCCATTCCCCAATAGATGAGCATTCCCTCAATTTCAAGTTCTTTGCCACCACAAAGAAAGATGATATAAATATTTTGAAGCATACAGATTATTTTGCCTTTTCCCTGATCTCCTTGGGAAATAAACCCAATAATTGTTGCATCTAAGGGTGTACAGTTTTATAACTCTCTAGGTGTCATTCCAACTTGTTCTCTAAAATGGTTGGATCATTTCATAGCTCCACCAACAGTATATTAGTGTGCCCATTTTTCCACATCCTATCCAACACTTGTCATTTTGCCTTTTCGTCATTTTAGCCAATCTGATGGGTGTGAGATATCTCAAAATTGTTTTGGTTTCTATTTCTCTAATCAGTAGTGATTTAGAGCATTTTTCATATACCTATATAGAGCTTTGATTTCTTTATCCAAAAATTGTCTGTTCATATCTTTTGTCCATTTATCAACTAGGAATGACTTTTATTCTTATAAATTTGACAAAGTTCCCACTATGAAAATTCTTTTTTTAAAAAAAGAGATAATAATTTGTCTTTGGAAAATATTTCAGAAAAGTTCTTTACTAGAGTTGATCAGCAAAAATCTTCCACAGAGGAGCAGCTAGGTGGCTCAATGGATAGAGAGCCAGACTTGGAGATGAGAGGTCCTGGATTGAAATTTAGCTTCAGACACTTCCTAACTGTGTGACCCTGGGCAATTCACTTAACCCCAATTGCCTAGCCTTTATTGTTCTTCTGCCTGGAAAATGAAATGCTGTATCAATTCTAGGAAAGAAGATAGAGGGTTTTTTTTTAAACTTCCATAGAATTCAAGGCAATAAGCACTTATTAAGTATTTACTATGTCACAGTGCTTAACACGGTGCCTGGCACATAGTAGAATCTTAATAAATGCTAATTAATTAACTTCTAGACACCATTCAAAACACTGAGGATACAAATATAAGCAAAAAAAAAAAAAAAGACAGTCTCTACCCTCAGGGATCTTACATTCTAGTGGAAGAAGCCAATACATGAAAAGAATCTAGAAATTAGAGTTAAGGGAAGGAGGAGGGGTAAGAGAGGTACCCAAGTGGGAACAACTATGGTGTCAGAATCCATAAAGTCTGAAGAAATAAAAAAGAAAAGAAAAGAAAAGTAGAAGGATATTGCAGGTGAGAAGGTCCCAGCTGCATAATGATTGCAAAATCAATAAAGTCTGAAGCCTGTTGGGAGGGAAATATGGTAGGATCTGGTTAAAGAGCAACGGTTTGAAGAGTGAGAGAGTAATGAGTATCAGCAATGATATAAATGAGTCCCTATCAAAGTTTCATAGGAAAGCTGTACGCAAAAGGATAATAATCTGATTGAGTATTCAGATCAAGAGAAGGTTAAGGAATGGCAGAGACTGGAGCCTGTTTTTAAGCAGCAAGAAAAGAGGCAGTAGAGCGGGAGAGGCTGAAAATGAGGACAGAAATGATCAATTGAACAAAATTCCAGACAAGTAATGAGGGCACCATCAAATGGTGAAACAAGTTGCAGTGCATTATTATGATGAAATACTCATGTGTTATAAGAAATAAGGAACAATATATTTTTAGAAAAGCCTGGGAAAACTTATATGAACTGACACAAAGTAAATGAGCAGAAGCAGAACACTGTACACAGTAATAGCAATATTGTAAGGCTGTGAAAGACTTAGCTGGTCTGATCAAGGCAACAATCCAAGACAATTCTGAAGGACTCAAAATGAAAAAGGGCAGCTAGATGTCATGGGGATAGAGTGCTGGGTCTGGAGACAGGAAGCCCTGAGTTCAAATCTGACCTCAGACACCAAGTGGCTGTGTGCCCAGGTGCAGTCAATTAATCCTGTTTGCCTCAGTTTCATTGTCTCTAAAATGAGTTGGAGAGGGAAATAGCAAACCACTTTAGTATCTTTGCCAAGAAAACCTTCCAAAAAGGGGTCATAAAGAGTCAGAAAAGACTAAAATGGAAAAACATGATGAAAAAAATACTATCCACCTCCAAAGAGAATTGATGAACTCTGAGTACAGATTTGAAGCATATTTATTTTCCTTTTTTTAATATTCTTGTTTCTTTGTGTGTGTGTATGTGTTTTCTTTTGCAGCATGGCTAATATGGAAATATATTTTGCATGACTTCGTATGTATAATCAATATCATATTGCTTGACTTCCTAACATATGGGGAGAATATTAGGGAGAGAGAGAATTTGGAACTCAATTGTTTAAAAGAAATATTAGCTTTCTTAGAGAAGGGGGAGGAGAAATTTTCTTTAAGTTTTTATTTTTAAGTTTTAAAAAGAAATAGTTAATGATAATCATATCAAAAAAAGAAAGATAAGAACATTGCTGAATTACTTAAAAAAACAAGTAAGAGCAAAAGAGAATGCAGCATGGGATCTAGACAAGCAAAGCAATGTTGGAACTACTATGTTAAATTTGAAATATATATATGTTTTAAAAGATATATGTGAGCAGCTAGGTAGCTCAGTGGATTGAGAGCCAGGCCTAGAGATGGGAGGTCCTAGGTTCAAATCTGGCCTCAGACACTTCCCAGCTGTGTGACTCTGGACAAGTCACTTGACCCCCATTGCCTACCCTTACTACTCTTCTGCCTTGGAGCCAATACACAGTATTGACTCCAAGATGGAAGGTAAGGGTTTTAAAAATAATAATGAAAAAAATTTTTAAAAAGATATATGTAATGGAAATTCACAAACTCACATGTGGTCTTCTTTTTTCTCTTTGAATTGGCAATGTTTATATTTGTTAATGCTTATCAAGTTCATGATAATAAAAGAGAAAAAAATAATTAATGTTAAGAATTTTTCATGTAATTGTAAAATAATTAACCAAATAAAAAAGGTACTTTTTAAAAAAGTTATGAGGACACAAGTATATATGTTAGTCTTTCCAAAGAGAAAGAATGCCTTTTCCTCAGATACTAGAGCAAAAGAGGCAATCAGTGAAAATTTCTTAAAGATTTGAGATGAGTAGAGTATATGAAACTCACAAAAGTTGGCCTACATTTTCTCAGTAAAGTAAAGGTCATCTGCTTAAAATATGGGTAGATGGGTGGTAGTGAGAGCTTAAGGAGATAAAAGAAAATTGGAACAGTTGTAAGGATTGAAATACAGGCAAGACAAGAATAGGATTATTGAGGATCAGCAACGACCAAGGTGAAATAAAATAATATGAATTTGTAGTGGACTCACTAGTTCTAGTTGTGCGACTTTTTCCAGCAATATTTGGTAACTCAGGAGTAGAAAAAGAAACAAATGGTGGAGGAGATCCAAGATTTTGGCTTTGCAGGGTATGAATAGGGAAAGGACAAAAGGGCAAGATACTAGAGAGTACAATCCAGCAATAAGGCAGCGATTGTGGCAGGAAGAAAGTAAGATCAGAAGAGAGAATAGGTTAAAAGAATAGAGAGAGATAAAAGGACCAGAGGTCACAATAAAGAAAAAAGAATGCAGGGTTTAGGGAAAGTGAGCCAGAGGGAAAGAGAACAGAATATTCTGATCAAGGAAAAATTTCATGATTCAAAATTATAGAGATGGAAGTTTGAGGTGATAAAAAGATCTAAGGAGAGATGACCACTGTAGCCGACTCACACGACATGGAAATAAAAGAGGTCACAGAATCACAGATTTAGAGCTGGAAGAGACCTTAGTGGTCACCCAAAGCAATCTCCTTAATTTTATAGGTGAAGAAACTGAAGCCAATAGAGGTTAAGTGTTTTGCTCAAAGTCATTCAATGAGAGGTAAACTAAGATTCAAATCTAAGACCTCCTGATTCTAAATCCAGGGCTCATGCCACAGAGAGAGTTGATGAACTGGAAGGCCATCATGAATACTGATGTTAACAACTATGAAGATGAGGGTTGGAGCACAGAGTATGACTATGAACCTGCTTGAGAAAGTCTGCAATATAGTTTTACTAGTCCACAAAATTTTTCCAATTCAAGATCTTTTACTTTTTAAAATATTCTCAAAACGAACAAAAAAGCTAACTCCTTTTTCTTACTATGTCTTTTTTCTTCCACCCCTGAAAACCAATTTTTCCCCTCTGGTTCCTGGTTATAAGTGAGGCTCTGAAGAACAGAGCGGTTGTCATTAGATTATTTAGGAATTATTTTGGTCCCTGATTTTGCCTGGACAGGTAAATACTGTTTATGCTACTTCTCACAAAAGTCATCACTGGCAATGTGCTTACACCCACCATGTTCTCAGCAGCTGTCTTGCTGCCAGCATCAGACAACAGGCCCTGAAGGACTTTTAGCTCCAGAACTCCCCCGGAGCCCTGGTTGTCCTGATTGATGAGTGTCTCATGAGGCCTACTATATTTAAGCAGCCTCCACCATGTTTTACTTTATTTGCCAACATCTTCTTGCCAGCTGCCTTGATGTTTCAAGCATATCCTCTGCTGCTGCTCCCCTGCCATTCCTGCTTTGCCAATCTGGAATCAGAGTCAAATCAATACTGCCTCTTCCCATGTTTCAAGTCACCATCCCTGTAATATTCCAAACCAAAACATCCCTCCCTGGCCACCATCCCCTTATAAATATTTCCCTCTCCCATTAGAATATAAGCTACTTACAAGTCATCTCATGTTTTCATTTTTTTATTTATCTATCTGTTGCCTAGCATTCTGCTTGGCACATAGTAAATGCTTAATGAATGCTTTTTCATTCGTTCATTCATTCTTCATTCATTTATCTTTATCTCCGCTGACCTTATGGCTATTTGGAATTTTGGTTCTTCTGAAAGAATCCAAGAATCTGGTCCAAGATTCACAATCATACAACAGCCCTAACAGACTGTTGGAATGAAAAAGAGGCTTTTTGCAGTGGCTGGCAATTTGGGATCATTAAAAGTACTGACCAATTTTCCAATCCAATCACCTCCTATCTGACTCTGAACCAAGCTCATAATATATCTAAAAGCCTTGAACATCATATTATTAAGAGCGAAAATTTGTGAGTGACATTATAAGTGAATTAAGACTTCAAAGGAGATTCATGTGAGCCAGAGCCATACAGGAGACCTGAACTGTCTTAAATAGAGAGTTATCAAAGAGGTGAGCAGGTTGGTGGCACGATGGATAGAGTGCTAGACATGGAGTCAGAAAAACATCTTCCTGAGTTCAAATCTGGCCTCAGACACTAATTTTGTGACTCTGGGCAAGTCCCTTAACCCTGTTTACCTCAGTTTCCTCATCTATAAAATATGCAGGGAAAGGAAATGGCAAACCACTCCAATATCTTTGCCAAGAAAACCCCAAATAGAATCAAGAGGAGTCAGACACAACTGAACAACAAATGAGGGGCAAACTGGAAGATATGCAAAGCCATGGAGGCAGAAATGAGGCTGATGTGTGAAGAGAGCAGCTGTCAAATAGTCCGACAAATACTTTGATTGGGGAGTAATAAACAGTAATGTTGGATAAGTAGGGCCTGACTAGATTACTAAAGACTTTAAAAGCCACAAGAAGTCTAGATTTGATCTAGGTATTAAGAAGTCAATAGGACACAGAATTTAAAGTAGATGTTATCTGAGAGATAGCCAAGCCCAACCCCTTTCATTTTACTGAGAAAGAAACTAAAGAGTCAGTGAGGTGGCTCAGTGGATAGAGAGCCACGCCTGAAATTGGGAGGTTTGGGGTTGAAATTTGGCCTCAGTCACTTCCTAACTGTGTGACTGTAAACAAGTCACTTAATTCCCATTGCTTAGTCCTTACTGCTCTTCTGCCTTGAGAAAGAAAGAAAGAAAGAAAGAAAGAAAGAAAGAAAGAAAGAAAGAAAGAAAGAAAGAAAGAAAAGGAG